>NW_027095748.1:109360-183433 GCF_036850995.1 Saccopteryx leptura
AGATTGAGCCTAAGGTTGCTGACTGAAGCAAGGGGTCACTCGGTCCACTGTAGCCCCCCGTTCAAAGCACATATGAAAGAGCAGTCAATGAACAACTAAGGTGTCACAACAAAAAAACGGATGATTGATCTGTGACCTGGCTCACAATAAAAAACTCTCTACATTCCTGTCTGTCTGTCCCTAACTATCCCTCTCACTGACTCTCTCCTTGTCTCTGTAAAAAAAAGAAAAAAAGAAATGTTCACAGATATTTGGAGAGTGTATACAATATTTCCCCATGTATAAGACTCACCTTTTTAAAAATGTGTGTTTTGAAAACTGGATGTAGTATTTTTTACTTGCATTTTCTATTTCTTGGCATTTGTTATCATATTCTCAAATTTTGTGCTGAAAAATTAAGGTCGTCTTACCCAGGGAGGCTTCTTATAAATGGGGAAATAGGGTACTTTACAACCTTACCACTTATGTCCTCTTTGGGTGAGATTTTGAAAAACATAATTTATTCCTCTATTCAATTTAAGCTGCAAAAACAACAACAAAAAATCTATTGTCAATTTTTCTTTTATTTAATTATTTTTGTTACAGGGAGGAAGAGGAAGGAAACAGACAGACAGGTAGATATAAACATAAATATGTTTCTGTTTGTGCCTTGACCCAGGACCAAACCTATGACATTAGTGTATAGGTGTGATGTTCTAACTACTGAACACTCTGGAGAGAGCAAGCCATTGTCTTTTGAAGGAAAAAATTACTAGAGAATACTTGAGGTAATTAAAAAATAAAATAATAATTTAGTCTGCTGTGGTGAAAAAACCAGAAGAGTATTTTTGCTCTTGACAGTTAGGGGCATAAACACTATTTCTAATTGTTTAGCATGAAGTGATGCTTTTCCTAACAAGGGCTTTTTCTTGTGCCATGGCAGCAGTCCAGACTGAGAGATCTCCTAAGCTTTGGACATCAGAATTTATCTGAGCCTCAGTCATCACTTACAAGCTAGTATCTTTTGGTCACAGAACACTTCCCAGTGTCTTTGTTTTATCACTTGTAAATTTTCTCAGTTTTATAGGTGAGAACAAGCATTGCTGAAGAACTGAAACTTATGTCTCTACTCTGCCTTCGGATAAACTGATATAATGAATCTTGCCACGATCAAGAAAAACTGGAACCAAAGACATTGCACTACCAAATTCAGTGCTTGTCACAAATTATAATTATATATATATCTTTCCTCTTTCTACCCCATGACAGTTATTCATAAATTCAGAATGTGAGTCTGTCTCATTCACTATAGGCAAACAGTGTCGAGCACAGTGCCTGGAACATAATAGAAATAATATAATTGTGTACTGAATGAATGAATAAATAGTCATTTGCATATGTAAAAAGATATCCAAAAATGAGAAACACTGTGGACAAAGAGGGATATGTACATGTAAAATGTACCTCTATGCACACTGATGTACACACACCCAATGTACCTGATTACATATAGATAGAGAAATATAATAGGTACACAAAGAATGTGGAAAGAAATTGTCCTAATATTACCAATAGGTATCTCTGTATAAAAATTTGTTGTTTTGTTTTTCTTATCATTTTTCTAGCACTGCTGCAATAAGAATACGTTTTTCTAATAAAAAAAAGCTGTTAAAATTCTACATACTTGTCAAATCAAAGCACATCGTATTTTACAATACATTAAGAAGATATAAGTAAAAGAATTTCAAAAGATAGAAGTAAAAATAGTAGAATGAGAAATCATTGAGTGCAGGGACATGAGTTCCTAGCACAGAGCCTGATATATGATGGCCACTTTCAAAGGCTTTATGACAGCATGGCTGGAAGAAAAGAAGAAAAACAAGATGAACTGAGAAATTCCCAGAAAACAAACCATAAAAATACACAAAAACTGTACAGAAAGAGCAAATTGAAATCAATGTTTTTAGACAATCCTCTCTATCAAATCTTTCCTTTGGACCTATATTGAGGCATGATTCCTAAGATGCACACGAGGTGGCAGCAGAGAAGCACATGTAACAGAGACCATTATTGTTTGTGCTATAAAGCAAATTTCAGCAAACTTCAGAGGATTGAAATGATATCAAGTATGTCTCTTGCTTTCACTACATTTAAGGTTGAAACAAGTAGCAAACAGTAACTTGAAATACCTTATATTTACAAGTTATAAAAGTATCTTCCAGATAGCCTTGGATTCAACCTTAATAGATAATGCACAACACCCAACTGCTGTATTTTTCCAGGTGAACTGATTTTTTTTTTGTATTTTTCCGAAGCTGGAAATGGGGAGAGACAGACAGACTCCCGCATGCGCCTGACTGGGATCCACCCAGCATGCCCACCAGGGGCGACGCTCTGCCCCTCCAGGGTGTTGCTCTGCCACAACCAGAGCCACTCTAGTGCCTGGGGCAGAGGTCAAGGAGCCATCCCCAGCGCCCGGGCCATCCCTGCTCCAATGGAGCCTTGGCTGCAGGAGGGGAAGAGAGAGACAGAGAGGAAGGAGGGGGGGTGGAGAAGCAAATGGGCTCCTCTCCTATGTGCCCTGGCTGGGAATCGAACCTGGGTCCCCTGCATGCCAAGCCAATGCTCTACTGCTGAGCCAACCAGCCAGGGCCTGGGTGAACTCATTTGAGTTGTTATTCTCAAGGTGAACAAGAGGTGGCGGCTGAGAAGCACACTTGGAAAACATTTACCACAGACATTTCTGTATTTTCTTTCAAGCAAGTTTAAAATACATCAAACCTTTGAAATGACACAAAACATTATTCTTGTTGTCATTACACTTAATCTAATAATCAGTGATACAAACTAACTAAAAAACGCCTCTTTTTTTAAGTTATGGAAATTCACTTCTAAATAACCCCCTCTCAAAATCACAATTCAAATTACAAAATACTTTAAAGCTAATGGTAATAAAAGCTACATAAGAAAATCTATGGAAATTGTAGTGATGAATATATTTCAGGGGAAGAAAACCTTAAAATACACAGCCTATCCACCCATACTAAGAACCAAGATACTAAATAAAATCCAGAGAAAATAAAAGAAAAAATGTTCACAGACTGAACAGGCAGTGGTGCAGTGCGTAGTGCATTTGACTGGAATGTGCAGGATTGAGGTTTGAGGTCCCAAAGTCACCAGTAGAGCTTGGGCTCATCTGGTTTGATCAAAGCTCACCAGCATGAACCCAAGGACACTGGCTCAAGCAAGGGGATACTTGGTCAGCTGTAGCCCCCTGGTCAAGGCACATATGAGAGAGCACTCAATGAACAACTAATGATTGATACTTGACCTGCATATAATAAAAAACTCTCTCCATTCCTGTTTGTCTGCTGCTATCTCTCTCTCTCTCTGACTCTCTCCCTGTCTCTGTAAAAAAAAAAAGAAAAGAAAAAAATGTTCACAAGGACATTTGGAGGGTGTATACCATATTTACCCATGTATAAGAATCACCTTTTTTAAAATGTGGGGTTTGAAAACTGGGTGCATCTTATACAGCTGTTGTAGTGTTTTCTACTTTTATTTCCTGTTTATTCACATTTGTTATAATTTTCTCAAAATTTCTGCACCAAAATTAAATATCTGCACCTGCGTCTTATAAAGGGAGGCTTCTTATACATGAGGAAATATGGTACTTTAAAACCTTACCACTTATTTCTTCTTGGAATGAAATTTTGAAAAACATCATTCATTCCTCTAAGCAATTTCAAGGTGCAAAAACAACAACAAAAAAGCCATTGTCATTTTTTAAATTTAATTATTAATGTTAGATGGAGGAAGAGGGGAGAAATAGACAGAAGGATAGCCAGAAACATCTATTTGATTCTGTATGTGCCTTGACCCAGTACCAAACCTATGACGTTAGTGTATGGGTGTGATGCTCAAAATACAAAACTCTCAGGTGAGAGTAAGCCATTGTCTTTTGTGTGAAAAAATTACTAGAGAATACCTGAGGTAATTAAAAAATAAAGTAATAATCTAGTCTGCTGTGGTGACAACACCAGAAGACTTTTTTTGCTCTTGACAGTCAGGGGCATAAACACTATTTCTAATTGTTAATCACAAAGTGACCCTTTTTTTAACATGCACCTCTTCTTGTGCCATGGCAGCAGTCCAGACTAAGAGACCTCCTAAACTTTGGACATCAGAATGTATGTGACCCTTTGTAACCACTTACAAGCTAAGTTCTTTGGTCACAGACATGTTCCAGGGTCTTTGTTTCATCATCAGTAAATTTTCTGTTATATAGCTGAGAACATGCATTGCTGAAGGACAGATACTCATGTCTCAGCTCTGCCTACTAAGAAACAGATATACTGAACCTCACCATGATCAATGAAAACTGGTACCAAAGACATTGCACTACCAAATCCAGTGCTTGTCACAACTTATAATTATTTTATTTATGTATATTTTTTCTTCCTCTGTCTACCCCATGACAGTGTATTATTCATAAAGACAGAAACTGAGTCTGTCTCACACAATAGGCAACCAGTGTCAAGCACAGTGCCTGGCATATAATAGAAATACAAAAAGTATTTACTGAATGAATGAATAAATAGTAATTTGCATACATACACAGATATTCAGAAATGAGAGAAAATGAGGACACAGACAGATATGCTCATGTGCAATACACATTTATGCACACAGATATACACACACCCAATATACCTGAGTATATATAGATAAAGAAATATAATAGGTACACAAAGAATAAGGAAAGAAAATGTCATAATATTAACAGTAGATATTTCTGTATGAAAATTTGTAGTTTTGTTTTTCTTATCACTTTTTTTTTTATGGGGACAGAGAGAGAGGGTCAAAGAGAGGGAGAGCTAGGGACAGACAGACAGGAACGGAGAGAGATGAGAAGCATCAATCATCAGTTTTTCATGGCGACACCTTAGTTGTTCATTGATTGCTTTCTCATATGTGCCTTGACCGTGGGCCTTCAGCAGACCGAGTAACCCCTTGCTCGAGCCAGTGACCTTGGGTCCAAGCTGGTGAGCTTTCTGCTTAAGCCAGATGAGCACGCGCTCAAGCTGGCGACATCAGGGTCTCGAACCTGGGTCCTTCCACATCCCAGTCGGATGCTCTATCCACTGTGCCACTGCCTGGTCAGGCACTTTTTTTGCACTTCTGCAGTAATAATACAGTTTTTATAATAAAAAAGCTGTTAAAATTCAACATACTTCTCAAACCAAAGCACATCCTATTTTACAATATATTAAGAAGATTTAAATAAAAGTAGTTCAATAGACAGAACTAAAAATAGTAGAATAGGAAGTCATTGAGTGCAGGGACATGAGTTTCTAGCACAGTGCCTGGTATATCATGGGCACTTTAAAAGTCTTTATTAAAGCATGACTGGATGAAAGAAGAAAAACAAGATGAAGCGATTGATTTTGAAAAAACCCTAAGGATATACAAAAACTTTACAAAAGGGCAATTTGGAATCAAAGTTTGTAAACAATCCTCTCTACCAAACCTTTTCTTTGGACCTGTAGTGAGGCATGACTCCCAAGATGCACACGAGGTGGCAGCAGAAAAGCACAGGTAACAGAGACCATTATTGTATGTGCTATGGAGCAAGTTCCAGCAAACTTCAGAGGATTGAAATGATATCAAGTATGTCTCTTCCTTTCAATACAGTTAACGTTGAAACAACTAGCAAAAAGTATCTAGAAATTCCTTATATGTACAAGTAATAAATGTATCTTATAGATACCCTTGGATTCCACAGTGATAGATAACACACAACACCTAACTGCTGTATTTTTCCAGGTGAACTACTCTGAGCTGTTATTCCCAAGGTGCACAGGACATGGCAGCAGAGAAGCACACTTGGAAAACATTTACAATATACAATCCCGTAGGTTCTTTCAAGCAAGTTTCAAATATCTAATACAGGGGTCTCAAACTCGCCGCCCGCGGGCCGCATGCGGCCCACCAAACAATTTTGTGTGGCCCGCAGACTAATCCACGAAGTTCAAAATATTTTGGATAAAATTAAGTAAGCCTAGGGGCCTTGCCGGGGTCCAGCCCCGGGGGGGATCCAGGGGTCCCACAGGAGGAGACGGCGTCGGCGAAAATGGAGTGAGAGCAGCCGAATTCTTTTCTTTCTCTTTATTCTCTAGTTAGCATTTACTGCCAGGCATCTCTCCCAAATGCTAGTACAGCTCCTTTTTTATACACACACACCAAGTTACAATTACATGGTATTAATCATTGCTTCTGTTTCACGATGTTTACATGTTTCCAGATAACAGTTAATTTATATCTATAAACTACAAATCAGGTGGCAAATCATTCAAAGTACAATTAAAAAATAACTTGAATAGCGATAACATCGGTAAAAGCTTTTAAAGGATTAGTACTAACTAATAACTCAACTTTATTGTTGTTGTGAGTCAAGGGGCAGAGAGAGATTAACAGACAAAATCATTAAGGACTAGCAAAGGACCACTGCTTGCTCAGGCAAATGGCCTTGAGTTTATGCAGTGTCCTAACTTTTCTCACAAGACTTCAAAAGGCTTGCTTATTAAGAAATTGTCATAACATCAAGAGTAACTTTTGCTTAAATATATATAGAGTGCACCTGCAAGATAGCTAGTAGCAACATAATATCAGAAGGCATTAATTGCTATTGCTTCTATGGATTCTTCCATATTCCTCTTTATTATCTGAACGAAAAACCTTGGGAAAGTATATAAATCTCATGAGAATGTCTCACTGAGAAAGCCCAGCAACTGCCTTCAGTCATAAAACAATTCTCTTAGCAAAACATTCTTTTCTTGCTGACTGCATTCCCATCCCAGGCCACGCAACGGGCCATTCCATAACACCTTACCTAAGATTCTATTGTCTAGTCAAACTTTATTTATTTACTATATTCACACACTAGCTAAGTTCTAACTATATTCTTTCTAACATGATTAATAAGAAGAAATTCTCCTACAAACTTAACCCTTTATGAGGGATATCATAGCCAGCCTCTTATGTTTATGAGCCCAGTTCAAGAGGCTTACAGGCTTTTCTGTGGAACTTACACCTTCTGTCTCATTTCCAAAGAAATTACTACAAATCTACAGGGAAAGCACGGTACTATATCCCTGTGCCATAAATAATAGCACACACCCAGAAAAAGGGGGGATATAAGGCCAGATTAATTCAAAAGATTAAAGGGGGAAGTATCGTGCCTTTCCGTGCGGTGACTTTGTCAACCCGCAGCTGTTGGTCTTTACTGTGGTGACTCTATCTTCTTTTGCTGTGACTTTGTCAACCAGCAGTTGTGGATCTTCTTCTGCTGTGACCTAGTTAGCCAGCATTAGTGGATCGGCTCCCGACAGGGCCTACTTGTATTTTTCATTTCTCTAGCATCCTAGCTAGATATTAGCTTAGTTAACAGCAGTTGTGATGCGAAATACAGTTTCTGGTCGTTTTGTGACACTGAGTAAACTGCATGTACAATTGTGCTTGTTGTACTGATTTTTTTTTGTTTTCAACTGCAGTGAGAAAACTGTTGCGTAACAGTTGCCTTTTGTAGACCTAGTGCGGCTTGCCTATCGGCTGTGATCTTGCTCTGCGGCCCACATGCTGATTTGAGTTTGAGACCCCTGATCTAATACCTTTGAAATGATATAAAGCATGTTTCTTGTTGTCATTACACTTAATCTAGTAATCAGTAATAGAAACTAAATTAAAAAAGCTTTCTTTTTTAAGTTAAGAAAATTCAATCCTAAATAACCCTTCTCAAAATCACAATTCAAATTACAAAATACTTTAAAATTAATGAAAATGAAAACTACATCAGAAAACCTATGGAAAAATGTAGTGATGAATACAATTCAGGGGAAGAAAACCTTAAAATACATAGCCTTTCCACCCATACTAAGAACGAAGACATTAAATAAAACCCAGAAAAAATTAAAAAAAAAATGTTTCAAGACTGAAAAGGCAGTGGCGCAGTGCATAGAACATTTGACTGGAATGCAGAGGACTCAGTTTTGAGATCCCAAATTCGCCAACTAGAGCGTGGGCTCATCTGGTTTGAGCAAATCTCACCATCTTGAGCCCAAGGTTGCTGGCTCAAGCAAGGGGTCACTCGGTCAACTGTAGCCCCCTAGTCAAGGCACATATGAGAGAGCAGAAAATGAACAACTAAGGTGTCACAACGAAAAACTGATGATTGATCTTCGACATGCACAAAATAAAAAACTCTCCATTCCTGTCTGTCTTTTGCTATCTATCCCTCTCTGACTCTCTTCCTATTTCTGTAAAAGAAAAAGAAAAAAAAATGTTCACAGAGACATTTGGAGGGAGTATACCATATTTCCCCATGTATAAGACTCACCTTTTTAAAAATGTTGGGTTTGAAAACTGGGAGCATTGTATGCAGCCGTTGTAATATTTTTTACTTGAATTTTCTGTTTATTCGCATTTGATATAATTTTCTCAAAATTTGTGCTCCAAAATTAAGGTGCGTCTTATACATAAAGGTTTCTTATACATGGGGAAATATGGTACTTTACAACCTTACCACTTATTTTCTCTTGGGGTGAGATTTTGAAAAAAATAATTCATTCCTCTATACAATTTAAGCTGCAAAAACAACAACAAAAAAGACATTGTCATTTTTTCTTTTATTTAATTATTAATGTTAGATGGTGGAAAGGGGTAAACAGACATATGGATAGTCAGAAATATCAATCTGATTCTGTATGTGCCTTAACCAAGGACAAAACTTATGTCATTCATGTATGGGTGTGATGCTCTAACTACTGACCTCTCAGGTGAACGTAATCCATTGTTTTTTGCAGGAAAAAATTACTAGAGTAAACCTGAGGTAATTTAAAATTAAAATAATAATCTAGTCCACTGTGGTGAAAACACCAGAAGATTTTTCTTTGCTCTTTACAGTCAGAGGAATAAACACTGTTTTTAATTGTTTAGCACAAAGTGAACCCTTTTTTAACATAAACTTTTTGTTGTGCCATGGCTGCAGTCCAGACTGAGAGATCTTTTAAACTTTGATATCAGAATTTATTTGAGCCTTGGTCACCAATTACAAGCGAGGTTATATGGTCACAGAACACCTCCCATGGTTTTTCTTTCATCACATGTAAATTTTTTTCAGTTTTATAGCTGAGAAAACGCATTGCTGAAGAACTGAGACTTATGTCTCAGCTCTGCCTTCCTGGAAACTGATATACTGAACCTCGCCATGGTCGATCAAAACTGGGTCCAATGATAGTGCACTACCATATCCAGTGCTTGTCACAAGTTATAATTATTTTACTTATGTTTATTTTTTTCCTCTTTTTCCTCCATGACAGTGTAGTATTCATAAAGACAAAAATTGAGTCTGTCTTATTCACAATAAACAACCAGTTTTGAGCACAGTACCTGGCACTTAATAGAAATACAATAAGTGATTACTAAATAAATAAATAGTCATTTGCATACATACACAGATATACACAAATGACAGACACTGTACACACAGAGAGATATGCTCATGGGCAATTTGCAACTATGCACACAGATGTACACACACCCAATGTTCTTGAGTACATACAGATAAAGAAATATAATAGCTACACAAAGAATATGGAAAGAAAATGTCATAATATTAACAGTAGATATCTCTATGAAAATTTGTTGTTTTGTTTTTCTTATCATTTTTTCTTGCACTTCTGCAATAAGAATACAATATTTATAATAAAAATGCTGTTAAAATTCAACATACTTGTCAAATCAAATCACATCCTATTTTACAATACATTAAGAAGATTTAAATAAAAGAAGTTCAAAAAACAGAAGTAAAAATAGAAAATGGGAAGTCATTGAGTGCAGGGTAATCAGTTCCTAATACAGTGCCTGGTATATGATGAGCACTTTCATAAGCTTTATGAAAGAATGGCTGAAAGGAGAGAAGAATAACAAGAGGAACCGGTCGATTTCCAGAAAACTAATCACTAAAGATACACAAAAACTTGAAAGAAAGGGCAAATTAAAATCAACGTTTGTAGAAATCCTCTCTACCAAACTTTTCCTTTGGACCTGTACTGAGCTGTGATTCTTGATATGAACACAAGGTGGCAGAAGAGAAGCACATGTAACAGAGAACAGTATTGTATGTGCTATGGAGCAAGTTCCAGAAAACTACAGATGATTGAAATGATATCAAGTATGTCTCTTGCTTTCACTATAGTTAATGTTGAAACAAGTAGCAAACAGTAACTAGAAATTCCTTATATTTACAAGTTCTAAAGGTATGTTCTAGATAGCCTTGGATTCAACGTTGATAGATAGACACAACACCCAACTGCTTTATTTTTCCAGGTGAACTGCTTTGAGCTGTTATTCCCAAGGTGCACATGTGGTGGCAGCAGAGAAACGCACTTGGAAAACATTTAACTTGAATTGTGATTTTGAGGAGGGGTTATTTAGGAGTGAATTTCTTAACTTAAAAAAGGAAGGGTTTTTTTAGTTAGTTTCTATTACTGATTACTAGAATAAGTGTACAGGTCGAAAGGAAATGTTTGGTGGAGAATATTGTCTACAAAGGTTGACTCCAATTTGCAGTTTCGCTAAAGTTTTTGTGTACACTCTTAGTGGTTTGTTTTTTTTTGGAATCTCTAGGTTTATCTTGCTTTTCTTCTTTTCTTCCAGCCATGCTTTCATAAAGCCTTTGATAGTGCCTTATATATACCAGGCTCTGTGCTAGGTACTCATGTCCCTGCACTCAAAGACTTCCCATTCTACTATTTTTACTTCTGTCTTTTGAACTTCTTTTATTTAAATCTTCTTAATGTATTGTGAAATACAATGTGCTTTGATTTGATAAGTATGTTGAATTTTAATAGCTTTTTTATTTAAAAAATGTATTCTTATTGCAGAAGTGCAGAAAAAATTGATAAGAAAAACAAAACAACAAATTTTTATACAGTGATCTCTATTGTTAATATTAGGACATTTTCTTTCCATATTCTTTGTGTACCTATTATATTTCTCTTTCTATTTGTACTCAGGACATTGGGTGTGTGTACTTCTGTGTGCATAGTTGCACATTGCCCATGAGCATATGTCTCTGTTTCAACAGTGTCAGTCATTTGTGGATATCTGTGTATGTATGCAAATGATTATTTATTCATTAATTCAGTAAACACTTATTGTATTTCTATTATGGGCCAGAAACTGTGGATGACATTGGTTGCCTACAGTGAATGAGACAGACTCACTTTCTGTCTTTATGAATACTACACTGTCATGGGGTAGACAGAGGAATAAAAAATATACATAAATAGTTGTAAGTTGTGACAAGCATTGAATTTGGTAGTGCAATATCTTTAGTCCCAGTTTTGATTTATCGAGGTGAGGTTAAGTATATCAGTTTCTCAGAAGGCAGAGCTGAGACATAAGTCTTGGTTCTTCAGCAATGCGTGTTCTCAGCTATAAAATTGAAAAAATTTACAAGTGATGAAACAAAGACCCTGGGAAGTGTTCTGTGTCCAAAAGAACCTAGCTTGTAAGTTGTGACTCAGGCACAGATAAATTCTGATGTCCATAGTTTAGGAGGTCTCTCAGTGTGGACTGCTGCCAAGGCACAAGAAGAAGTGCATGTCAGGAAATAGGTCACTTTTTGCTAAACAATTAGAAATAGTGTTTATGCCCCTGACTTTCAAGAACAAAGAAATATATTCTGGTGTTGTCACCACAGCAGAGTAGTTTATTATTTATTATTTAATTACATCAGATTTTCTCTAGTAATTTTCTCCCACAAAAGACAATGGCTTGCTCTCACCAGAAAGCTCAGTAGTTAGAGTATCACACCCATACAATAATATCATAGGTTTGGTCCTGTGTCAAAGCACATACAGAAACAGATTGATGTTTCTGACTATCTCTCTGTCTGTTTCCCTCTTCTTCCGACCTCTAACATTAATAATTAAATAAAAGAAAAAATGAAATTGGCTTTTTTGTTGTTGTTTTTCAGCCTCAATTGTTTAGAAGAATAAATTATGTTTTTCAAAATCTCACCCCAAGAAAAAATAAGGGGTAAGGTTGTAAAGTACCATATTTACCCATGTATCCAATGCCTCCCTGTATAAGACGCACCTTAATTTTGGGGCACAAAATTTGAGAAAATGATAACATATGCAAAGAAACAGGAAATGCAAGTAAAAAATACTACAACCACTGTATAAGAGGCAACCAGTTTTCAAACCACAAATTTTTCAAAAAAGATGGGTCTTATACATGGGAAATATGGTATACACCCTACAAATGTTTCTGTGAATATTATTATTATTATTTTTTAACAGAGAAAGGGAGAGAGTCAGAGAGAAGGATAGATAGCGACAGACAGAAATTGAGAAAGTTTTTTTATTATATGTCTGGTAACAGATCAATCACCAATTTTTTGTTGTGACACCTTAGCTGTTCATTGACTACTCTCTCATATGTGCCTTGACCAGGGGGTTACAGCTGACCAAGTGACCCCTTGCTCTAGCCAGCCACCTTGGGCTCAAGCTGGTGAGCTTTGCTCAAACCAGATGAGCCCACACTCAAGCTAGCGACCTTAGGATCTTAAACCTGGGTCCTCCGCATTTCAGTAAAATGCTCTATCCACTGCACCACCACCTGCTCAGATTGTGAACATTTTTTTCTTTTAATATCTCTGGATTTTATTTAGTATCCTGGTTCTTAGTATGGGTGGAAAGGCTGTGTATTTTAATGGTTTTTTCCCCTAAAATATATTCATCACTAAATTTTTTATAGGTTTTCTTATGTAGTTTTATTTCCATTAATTTTAAAGTATTTTTTAACTTGAATTGTGATTTTGAGTGGGGTCTATTTAGGAGTGATTTTCCTTACCTTTTAAACGGAAGGGTTTTTTAGTTATTTTCTATTACTGATTACTAGTGTAAGTATAATGACAACAAGAAACATGCTTTACATCATTTCAAAAGTTTGAGGTCGTTGAAACTTGCTTGAAAGAACATGCAGGATTGTCTGTGGTAAATGTTTTCCAAGTGCTCTTCTCTGCTGCCACCTCGTGTGCACCTTGGGGATAACAGCTCAATGCAGTTCACCTGGAAAAATGCAGCAGTTTTGTGTTGTGTATTATCTCAATGTTGAACCTAAGGCTACCTAGAAGATACTTTTATAATTTGAAAATATAAGGAATTTCTAGTTACTCTTTGCTTTTTGTTTCAACGTTAACTGTAGTGAAAGGAAGAGACATACTTGATATCATTTCAATCCTCTGAAGTTTGCTGGAACTTGCTCCATAGCACATACAATAATGTTCTCTGTTACATGTACTTCTCTGTTGCCTCCTCGTGTGCATCTTGGGAATCATGCCTCAGTACGATCCAAAGGAAAGTTTTGGTAGAGAGGATTTTCCACAAACGTTGATTCAAGTTTGCCATTTTTGTAAACTTTTCTGTATCCTCAGTGATTTGTTTTCTGGGAATCTATTTTTTCTGTGTGTGTGTGTTTGTGTTTGTTTGTTTGTTTGTGTGTGTGTGTGTGTGTTACAGAGACAGAGAGAAATAGTGAGAAGTACAGGTAGTGACAGAAATGAGAAGCTTCAATATTTTATTATGGCTTCTTAGTCTCCTTAGTTGTTCATTATTGCTTTCTCATTTGTGCCTTCACAGGGAGCGTGGGGGTTTTCAGCAGAGAGAGTGACCCCTTGCTCAAGCCAGCAACCATAGGTGTCATGTTTATGATCCCATGCTCAATACAACGACTTTGCACAATCAAGCTGGTGAGCCCGTGCTCAAGAAAGCAACCACGAGATTCGAAGCTGGTCCTCTGTTTCCCAGTTCAAATCTATATCCACTGCACCACCATCTGCTTAGGTGGGACATATTAGTTCTGAAAGAGGCACGTTCAGTCTGGAAGTGGAGCGGCATTGTGTTAAATCTGTTATGATTATGCATTTGTTTTTTTTTTTTCTTTTTGCTCTATTCTATATTGAAAAATTTATGTTTTTGAGCACAGACCAATTTGGAACTCCCTAGTTAACTGAAGTCACTGATATGAAGTGCTGTTCATTTCTGTTAGTGCATTTTGCCCTCAAGTGTACTCTATGCTATTATATAATTTTGTATGTAATACAGATAACTTTGAAAGGAGGTTTACATTCGTTATATGGAAACAACACAATTGTTCATAAATAATAATCCCACAAATAACTGTTGACATACTAAAAAATGTAAACTTACCTTTGTACCACCTGTGTGCCTTTACCCATTCTTTCATTTTCAATCTCTTTGTACCTTTATCAGAGGTGGATTTACCTGTGGGAACACTGGGCATGTACCCTGGGCTCCTACTTCTGAGGGGCCTCACAAATGCCCAAATTGACAGGTTTCTTTTATGAAAAGAGGGACAGGATTTTCTTCTGCACCCGAGTCTTCAACCAATCTTAGGCCATCTCTGTCCTCTATGTTTGAGGATTTAAACATAAATCCTCAATGTAGGTGACTCCATGTCCTACATTAGTAATGAATAGTCATTAAAATCTAAATGGAATGGATTTTGGTCAAGGTTTTGATATAAGGCTCCAATATTTTTATTTACATTTTTCACAGTATTAATTATATTGTTTCCATGCAAGTAAAAAGATATCTCAAACAAAATTTTCCTATGGATATGCAGGTATTACTGGGCATTTTTTTTTTGTCATTGGTCTATTTATGTGTCATTACCCTACTGTTTTATTTATTGTATCTTTATAATGAAATGCATATCTTGTCTAGTTTTACAAGCTTCTGTGTTTTATTTTGCTTTTCAGAATTGTCTTTGCATATTGTGTGTTTATTGTTCTTCATTCAGTTCACTTACTGCCTGTCATTAAGACCCTCCCTCAGCCCAGGCTCATGACAATCCAAAGTGTCTGCATACACTGCAATTGTCCCAACCTGGGTGAAAAAACACATGATCAAAGTTTATTCTGGAACAGGAATGATTGGACTGGTAATGTAGAAACCACAGCCCTTTAATGCAGTGAGATAACCTCTGAGGATTGAGGAGTAATATAGTTATACACAAATGAATACATAGGGTCACAATGTTTTCTGTGTTCTTCTTCAGGTCTTATTGTAATGATATGTGAAAAATATTTGCTCACATTCTAGAATTTAAAGCAGGACCTATTGAATGATTCAGCTCTTCAATGACCATCTTTTCTGTTAGGTTGAATGTGAAACCTCTTCATTAACTTCCCTAATGGCCAGGTAAGGTAGGGAGCAAGGAAAATGTGGAGGGGCTCTTAGGAATTTGGTTTCCCCATGTAGCTTGCTATGAGCAGGCAGTTATTTGTTCCAGGAAAGCCAAAGCGCCAAGTGACTTTCCATTCCCATCCTGAGGAAGTAAAGGGTGAGACCAATCATACATGACTAAAGGCAGTTGCACGTTTAGGGAAGGCCTCAAGTACACAATGCTTGGCCCTCCTGGAGCTCTCTGCAAGTCAGGATACAGGTAGCAGATAATTTGGTGTTATGTCTCAGAAAGGGCAAGAGAAATCTAATTAGTTTCTCAAAACTAAATAATATAACTGGACATTGAATTTGGCTTGTTAGTTTCTCATGCATGATGTTATGTTTCTGCTTAATAAATTGAAGAGCTGATTTCTTTGAGGCACCTCAGCCCTGGAGAGATTATTGTCCTTCACTTGCAGTATTGTTGCTGCCTTATTCCTTTGTGGCCCCTTTAGATAAAAACCAAAGAACAACAAATGTCACTTAAACAGTGGACATGAGGAGGAAATAAGCCTTCAAGACTGCTCTTGGTTTTCATCCCAAGGGAACCAGAGGGATTCATGGGGACAGGTAAGTCCCTACTAAGGAACAGTGGAGCAATAAAAAATTTTCCATAAAGTGACTATGAAGCCTATGCCTATTCGAAGTTTGCTGGCCAAGAAACATAGAAGATGCAACTACCAATTGATGCTTCCTGCTCCTTTCCACCTTTCAATGCCTTCTCTTTCTAAACTTAATAAATAAAAACTTTTAAATTTAATAATTTTTTAAAAGTATATGTTTTTAAAATTAATTTTTACAGAGACCCGAGTAAAGCCACATTAATTACTGCTATGTCTTGGGAATCTCAAATTAGATGCCAGGAAAGAGTTTAGGGGAATCAGTCCAGTGGCCTGTGTGTCGAACCCCTTTGTGCCATAACTATTTTGCTTCTAGAGAAGGTCAAGAGCAAGTCATAATAATGGTGGAGGTTATGAGCACTGAGTCCTTCTGCCCTTTTTCTCTGGATGACTGCCCTTATCATGTGACCCCTCAGTGTTTCTTCTCAGACTGTGGTTTCCAAGGAATGAAGAGGTATTGTGAGTGCAAGGACTGGGAGGGTGTCCCCGGCTGAGCCTGGGCTTCCATGTGCTTGGTCAGATAAGTTAATTATTGGCCTGGATGTCAGCTGGGAATGGAAAGGACAGAGTGGAGCGGGACCAACCTGAGCTCCAAGGTCTCACATGCTATGTGGTGTTAGCTTTAGAGAGGGGATAACTGATAGAAATGTTGTACGAGACATGGGTCAAAAAGCCACAGGGGAAAAGTGCTGGTCACATGGTTGGCAGGAGCTAATGAGCACCACTTTTCTAAATCCTCACAGCCACCTGAGTTGGAGTGGTTTCCCCATTTGACAGAGGAGGAGGCTGAGTTTTTATTTCTTTGCTTGTAGATGTTGGAGCCAGAAGTCAGCTCTCATGTTAACTCTGAGCCTGTAGGGAACTTCTGTCAGGTTAAGCCTCAAAAAAAGGACACATTGGTAGAAGCAAAGCAGTGCTCTGAACTGAAAAACATTTTAAAATTCCATCAGACAGGGAGGGGTAGAAGTAAACAGGACAATCTTAAAGGGATCTGTTGATTGTTCAGCACCTGGAAATGGCCAGGCCACCTCCTTGCTCCCCTCCTATTCTATCTTATCCTATTTTATTTTCTGCCAAATTTCCACCCCAATTTCACCTTGGTTGAGGGCTTGACAAGCTGGACCATTAGCTTATATGCAGGTGTTCTTAAAAAAAAAAAATCAGTATGCAAAAATTTCGAGGACTAATTGATGGTTGTATGTGTTCAGATACTGTATGTTTACACTCTTTTGGCAGGTCCTGGATCTAACCTTTGAATTAGGTTAGAATAAGTTTTAAGTTCAAATACTTGTGAAATGCAGATAACAATCATCCCTCTCTCATTTGGCAAATGGGAACATTAAGTGAGGTGAGGCAGGTGAGTGTCTAACAGGGGTCCCCAAACTTTTTACACAGGGGGCCAGTTCACTGTCCCTCAGACCGTTGGAGGGCTGCCACATACAGTGCTCCTCTCACTGACCACCAGTGAAAGAGGTGCCCCTTCTGGCAGTGCAGCGGGGGCCGGATCAATGGCCTCAGGGGGCTGCATGTAGCCCGCGGGCCATAGTTTGCGGACGCCTGGATAAGAATGAATAGCAGTTCTGGATTCTTAGTCAATGCTTTTGGCAGAAAAAATGTTCTCTATTGCCTTTTTTTTTTTTTACTTTATTTTTTTATTTTTTTATTTTTATTGAATTTAGAGAGAGGAAGGGGGGTAAGGGTGAGACAGAAACATTGATCTGTTTCTGTATGTGCCTCAACCAAAGACTGAACCAACCGTCTGTGCATTTCAAGACAATGCTCCAGCCAAGAGAGCCATCAATCCAGGATGATTGCTGCTGCGGTTTGCACATATTTAGGTTAACTCAGCCAATGGGTTCAAGCCAGCAACCTTGGAATCATATTGCTGATCCCATACTGAGCTAGTAACCACAAGATTTCCAACCAGGCACCTCAGTGTTTCTGGTTGATGCTCTATCTACTGTACCACCATTGGTCAGGCTGCCATGTTATACTTTAGATCCTCAGATCTTTTTTATGTTATAACAGAAAGTTTGTACTCTTGTGGGGTCTCTGGCTTGAATGTGGGATCACAGACATGACCCCATGGCTGCTGGCTTGAGCACAAGGACACTGGCTTGAGCAAGAGGTCACTCACTCCACTGTAGCCTCCCTATCAACACATATGAGAAAGCAATCAGTGAATAACTAAGGTGCCACAATGAAGAATTGTTGTTTCTCATCTCTCTCTTTTTCTGCCCATCTATCCCTATCTGTCCTTGTCTCTAACTCTCTCTCTCTCTCTGTCACAAAAAAGAAAAATAACTTACTTGTTTGATCAAATGTTCTAATGTCCTGATGAACTGTGCAGTAATAATTTGGTTATTTTGGCCTAACAAAGTCAATTTGAACACCATTTTAAGATTAGCCTAAAAATCTATTACTTTTTTTCCAACTCATACATTCTGATATCAATGAATATTAGTAAAAATGTCACAGAACATTTATGTCACTTGAATTTCCCTTTTAAAAGTATGTGTGTAATTTATGTATTTCCTTGTTTATATCTTCACCAATTTGAGTTGATATATACTTTTTAGAATTAAAACACTTGATGATGAAGTACTGTATAATAACTTTCTTGAAAAGATGTGCTTCTTTCATGGTTTTATTAATCTTCAAATGCCTAAAAGTACAAATTTTCATATAGAAAGAGCCTCTTTAGGTTTTATGGCACTAAGCTCAATCCATTGATTTTACACATACTGTTCAGTACACTCATGAGATTTGCTTTAGGGATCAAGGCTTTGCCAGATCACTTTTTAAGAATGAGAACTAATGGAAAGACCAGCAAGGACTCAATGGGGACTGAAAGTGGAAATTCATAATTCTTCTTAGAAGCCTATTAAGTGTAAAATGACCCTCTGAGAAAGGTAACCTTGGTCAAGGGCAAGCAGGACATTTCTTCTGGCTGACAATGACAAGAACTTTTGCAATGCTGCAAAGTGGCACAGACTTCGATAATTTGAAAATCAAATGTTGCCCTGGCCGGTTGGCTCAGTGGTAGAGCGTCAGCCTGGCGTGCAGGGGTCCCAGGTTCGATTCCCAGTCAGGGCACACAGGAGAAGCACCCATCTGCTTCTCCACCCCGACCCCCTCTCCTTCCTCTCTGTCTCTCTCTTCCCCTCCAGCAGCCAAGGCTCCATTGGAGCAAAGATGGCCTGGGCGCTGGGGATGGCTCCTTGGCCTTTGCCCCAGGTGCAAGAGTGGCTCTGGTCGCAATAGAGCAATGCCGCGGAGGGGTATAGCATCGCCCCCTGGTGGTCAGAGCATCGCCCCTGGTGGGCGTGCCAGGTGGATCCCGGTCAGGCGCATGCAGGAGTCTGTCTGACTGTCTCTCCCCGTTTCCAGCTTCAGAAAAATACAAAAAAAAAAAAAGAAAGAAAATCAAATGTCAATACTGAGACTTCAGAACTCTGTGTCATAGAAGATGCCAAGCTTGGCCACTGGCATAATCTGTTCTCCTCAGCAGTTATATTTCTTACTATAAAGTAATATACTGGCATTTTACACATAAATTTCCTTTTCCCTTTCATGGCCTGAACAAAGCAGATTTTGTGATTCAATGAAGATTCTTGATGTTTTCCCATGACAGAATAGCCTTAGAAACAGGCTGGCTCTCTGTCATCACGGTGGTACAGGGCCTTAACTGATAAGATTAAAGCTTGCTGATGATACATTTAGCTTCAGGTATAAAAATGTCAAGATAAAAACTACTTGAAGTTTTTAGGTAATGATGACTGATAATTTAACCTACTTTTACCCACCCCTGCCTTCTTGGGGCTGACACTTTAGGGGAACAGACCCTATGATGTAATGTAGTGGGACTGCTTTGGAAGGATTCAGGCACTCAGTCTCTTATATCCATTCTATCATAAGTCTTCAAAGCTGACTCCCAATTTTCTAGGATCAAACATAATGAATTCATCTTGTCTAATTCCTTCCTATTGTAAGATATTTTGGTGTCTATATATTTCTCTGTCCTAGATTTAGAAAGAATAAAGAGATGTGGGATAGTGTGCAAATATTTATGAAAGAAGAAATCGTGTACAAATTATATAAAGGGAGAGAGAATCTGCTTTATAATTGCTTGAAGAATATTGACAAGTGTTTATTTAGTTGAACCCAGTAACAAAATTAGTGGGGCTTAAAGTGACTTAAAGTGACTTAGTTGGGCTTAAAGTGATTTCAGTTATTATTCATTTACCTGAGTGTTCCCAAGTTGACAATGGTCTAAATCAAAACAGAAAATATCTTGGCAGTCCTCTGCTGAGAAATCTTAATACTCATTGCCTACTAAGTCTGGAATACATCATGTTGACAGAAAAGAATGCAAACTACAGAAGTCACATTCACAGTACAGTGCTATTATATTTTTGTAATTAAAAATATTAATACTATGTATTGTTTATTGATTATAGCTATGTTGTAAAGAGTGCCATGCATGAGAGTGAGGAACTGACAATTCATAATAGTATTTTGCTGTGGGGTAGGGAAGGAAGAAAATATATTTGAGAAAGGCTTCATATGTATTTATAATATTTTATTTCTCAAGTTTGTGAATGCACAAATGGCCCATTATATTCTCCTAATTTTTTTGTAAAATTTATTTTTTAAAAGTTTAATTTAAAGAGAAGATGTGAATGAGAGGATGTGTGATTTTAATGAATATGTTCAATCTTTGCATAAGTCAGCATTACTTTATTTTCCTTCATCTCTACAAGAGATTTGTGTGAGCAAATGCCAAGCCTAGTTTGTGTGACTTTGAGCATTCTCTGCTCTGGATGGTCTGGTAGCCTCCTGTCCGCCTCAGACTATGGAGAGTTGGCCATATACAGGCTACTTCCTAACATGTTCTGGACGGCAGCTCCCTATGCATAAGTTAACTGTTTTACTTCTTTTTGCACATGCCACCTCTGGGTGGGGTAAAGGGTTTCTTTTTTGACCAGGAAACGACAATGAGGCTCAAAGAAATTATTAACCAATAGAATTTGAGCTACTAAATTCATTTATGGGCTCAGTGATTTTTTCCTTTGATGGTGGAATCAAGAATGAGAAGGCCACGACCTGGTGCTTCATAAATGGAAGAGTACGGTTGACATCTTTTCCACTGAAACTTTTTGTTTAGAGCAGATTCTGAGTGTTATTGCTTCTGGATATGTGACTGATGCAGTGTTAAAGACTGAAGCAAATTGTTTGATTCACCTGCCCCATTTGTTCTGAAAGCACAACTTGAGTCATTGCTGTTCTCTCAAGGCTTTTGATAGTTATCAGAAGCAGTTACAGCTTTGAGATACAAAGAATGTGCATTACAATAAATTGTTGTCTGTGGGTGGCATAGTTGGGTGTACAAAGTGCAATGCTAAAAATGAGCTGAGATTGAAAAAGATTTTGGAAGCAAACACATAAGCCATAACATGTTACTTGGATCACAGGTCACCGATGTCAATTGACAAGTTTCCATCAGAATGTTCTTTACTCAAAATGTTAATCTCCAAGAGGTATATTTTTGTATTAACTGAGAAAAGTTTTCTTTCCTTATTACACAATAATATACCTATACATATGTGTATATATGTATATGTGTAGTTATCTGTCCTTTACATGTTTTTACAAAGATTGGAGTCTAAACCAGATGATAAACTAGTACTGTCTGTCATTCATAGATTCTGCCACTGTTATAATAAATGAGATGTCCCCTTTCCCCAAGTTTTCAGAGATAGAAAATACAACTACTCTATTGCTCCATGGAAAAGAATGGGAAAAACACGTGGCCTCTATTACATTCTCATGGGACTCCTGAGAGGAAATGAGGGGTATATTATTGGTGAGTGGAAAATGACAGTTTGAGCATAGAGGGCTCAGCTCTGCCCAGGCGTCTCTTGGAATGACTAGTTCTCAGCAGCTTTTTGCTCATAACTGTGATGAGGTCATGACTGTGATGATCTTTCTAGAGAGATCCTGTTCCTACAAGAGGAAGGGTAAAATTCAACTTAGTGGGGAACATATAACTTAGAGAGATCAGCAAGCTCTTCACTGGATATAGGTCAAGCCAAACTCTTTAGCCTTACCAGAAGTGATAATGTCCTTTTTTTGTTTCCTTTTTTTTCTCTCTCTTTTTTTTGTGACAGAGAGAGTAACAGATAGGACAGACAGGGAGAGAGATGAGAAGCACCAATTCTTCATATTGTTCCTTCATTTAGGGTATATTCTTCTGTCTCCTCATATTGCTTGACTTTTTGTTTTTGTTCCTTTGAGTTGAATAAAATTGTTATCTTGCCCAATCTTGAAAATGTTGTCTTTGTTACATTGTGTGTTAAAATAGTTTCAGTCTGCCAGTTTTCACGGAAGAGGTGCACACATTGCCTGTCTTGTCACCTTGCCTGAGTGGGATCTGAATTGGCTATCTGTGGTCTGTTAGCCTCCTTGGACATTTAATCTAAGCAGGGCTACTTGCTTAAAAGGGGCTGTGTGATGTGTGCTTTGCGTGTCCTGTTTTAATTATCTGTTGTCAGAGCACAGTCTGCTGGGTTTACCTTGTTTCTTTCTTGTATCTCACCCCCCATTTGATCCAACCTTTGTCCTGGTGGGGTAACTTGGATACACACACAGCCATAGTTTGTTTATTCTTCACCTTCTCGAGGCTTGGCAGCCCTGTGCACATACAGAACATTGCTCAACTCACTCCGCACTGGGCAACAAGGTTTTACTAGCTTTATACTTTTTTGGGAAGAGCAGCCCAACCAGTGCGAGCAGCAGCAACTCCAATAACTGCACTTTCTCTGATCAGGCAATTCTCTGTGAATAAAAAAAGAAAGAATCTGTGGAGAGCCTTTGCCATTTATCTCAGGTGGTAAGTAACATCAACCGGAAACACCAAAGTTGTGGATTTGATCCCCAGTCAGGGCATAACCAATGAGTACACGACTGAGTGGAACAACAAATGAATGTTACCCTTCCCACTTTTTTCTCTCTCCTTTCTTCTCTCTGTCTCTCTATAAATCTGTAAATTTAAATCCTGGCCAGATAGCTTCATTGGTGGTTGGCAGAGGACCTAGAAGAAATAGGTGAGAGGATTGGGGAAAAGATATTCTATGAAAGAGATGTAATGATGGACACACAAACATGACAAAATCTTAAGTCCTAAGAAGAGCACTCATCACAGAGGAGACTCTCAAAAACCAAATGGATAGGAGTGACTTATCTTGTGGATTTCAGCCATGCTGTCTCTACAACTACCTCAAGCTATTAGAAGGGAGCCATGAACAGAGCAATCACAGGAGTAGAAATGGAGGCTGTACAAGGACCCATAGTATATTCTTCCTTCTCAACAAGGCTAATCTAGTTCTACTGCTGCTGAATGCACCAACTGCCAGCAATGAAGACTAGTGCTGAGCCTTTTCATGGCATCATCTGGAGGGCAACAGCCACTTACTTGATGGCAGGTTGAGTATATCAGATCCATTGCACCCTGGAGGAGACAGCTACTTATCCCAACTAGAATCCATATCCACTCTGGATATGGGCTTGCCTTCCCTGCTACAGAGCCTCTGCCAGTATCACCATTCAAGGACTTATAGAATATCTGTTCTACTGGCATGAAATGTCATATAACATTTTCTTGGACCAACAGACTGATTTTTCATCAAGAATACTCAACAATGGGTACACAGCCTTCATCTTAAAGGAGTCTTTATAACTGATTAGACTTATGTCTCCTCTCCCCAACAAGAAGGCATTATTTTGTAGCTTAGGAGCCAAACAAAATGCCTCTCCTCATACTTCCACCAAGTACTTCTTGCCTCCTGCCCAGGATTTTCTGTTGATACTGAGATTAGATGCTGAAAAGCCCACATGTGCCTTACCAAAGAAATTCAGTGAAATTAACACCAAATTTTCTTCCTTTCCCGACTCATTTCCATTTTTCTTCCCCCCATTCCCTGGGATTGCACTCCCTAATAAAGTAGCACATAAGCCTCTTTCTCAGGCTCTGCTTTCTGAAAAAACAAACAAACCAAAAAACTGATAAGACAAAACAATTAGCAGACACAGTTGTGACATTCCAGGGGAGAGAGACTTGTATAGTAGGCAGCAAAGCTTCTATAGATGGTAAGATACAGCCTACTCATCCCAAGAAAATAAAAGGGGAAGGGTTCTACATGAACCTCCCAGGGTCCTGGTAAAATGCCAAGATTAAGGTAACAAGCAACCAAGTGTTCAACAAATGTACAGATATTCCCATAATTCCTTTCTTCTTCATCAGCCTAACAGTGCATCTTTCTTGCTCTGATAGTGCTGATCCTATCTCTACTCCCAAGAGTGATCATGAAATCAGGCCTCACCCATCAAAATTCCCAGTCTCCTCAGTATTAACATTGCAGCAGGGATTAGTCTCTGATTGGAGCTAAGCCAGACAGGATCCTCCCCAGGATCTTTCTATCAGTTTTTCTTCCTTTTTTCCCCTTTCTGTTGGGACACTGAAGCTGAGAGGGTGTTAGCAGACTAAAGAAAATAAAGATCAGAAGATATAAAATAGAGAGTAAAAAAGCAATACAAAACTAAGAGCTGCTTTCTTGAAAAAGTAAAAATGATAAATCTTTAGTTAGACTAAGAAAAAGAGCAAAGACTCAAAATCAGAAATGGAAGAAACTTTGCACTGATCACATACAAATACAAAGGAGCATAAGAGACTATTACAACTATATGCCAACAAATTGAATAACCTAAAATAATGGATAAGGTCCTAGAAACAAAGCTTACCAAGACTGAATCATAAAAAATAGAAAAACTAAAAAGACCAATAATGAAATAATTTAAAATTTTTCCAATACAGAAAAATTCAGGACCAGATGATTTCACTGGTAAATTTCACCAATGTTTAAATAATTAAATGCAATCCCTCTCAAACTCTTTCAAAAAAGCAAAAGAAATGTTCCCAACTTCATTTTAGGAGGTCACTATTACCTTGATACCAAAGCCAGGTGAGAAAATCCTGCCATTTGCAACACCATGGCAGACCTGGAGGGCAGGATGCTATTGAGACATGTAAGAGGAAGATAAACACTGATGATATCTCCCTTATACATGGAATCGAAAGAAGTCAAACTCTAGAAACAATTACCAGGGGTGGGAGTTAGAAAATGGGACGATGTTAATCAAAGGGTCTAAACTTCCACTTATAAAATGAAAAAATTCTGGGAAAAAATCACAGTGAACAGTAAAATTTGATATGTATAAAAGATGGGCAATGAACCCAATTGTGTTTTGATCCCAATAGAAATTTTAAGAAAAATATTAAAAATAAAATAGTTTTGAATGAAATAAAAAGAGAAGGAGAGAGAGGGAGGGAGGGAGAGAGAAGTACTGTAAAAATTAAAAGGAACCTATGGAATAAGAGTCAGTGTGTGATCATTAAATATACCACCTATCTTTGAATTCAGGATGTCTTAGGAGATAACGGTTGAACAAACCTTTCAGCGAGACAAGCAGCAGTGACTGTTTTGGGATGGAAGGCACTGAGATGCCCCAATACTAGCTGCTCCCCTGAGCTGCCCCCAGTGGAGTTGATCCACGTCTGGCTCGGCTCTGGAACAGGGCATCCTGGGCTCCATACACAACCAGTCCATCCTAAACAGTCTGATGTAGACAAAGCCTTCTAAGCTTTTGTTCCTTGCGACTCTCACACAGCACCAAAGCATTATAATCAGTGTGACAATTTACTTCATGAGACTGATAGCTGAAACACTGCACACCAAATATCTCAATATTCAGTTCTGTTGACAGAGAAACAGTCCTGAAGCAGTGTGCAGGGAGAGACCCTCAACTGTCCCAGTTACTCCACACTGGGCACTGCAAACCAAGGGGCATCTCCTCCCTGCATTTCCTGCTTCCACAGCCAGTGCCAAAGGAATGATTAAAACATAGGAAAATATAAGCCTTTACCACCCATCACTGTTGAGTAATGATCACTTCAGTCACGAAGGAGCCTGCTCTGATAAGGAAACACACTGACAGGAAAATGTGATGTTTCATATTCACGCATCTGTGCTCTTACAAATGCTTCCTTGGCACCACAGTATCTTCTATGATTAATTTTCCACTAGATTTACAAAGGCATAAAAATCCTTCTTTATAAAACTTCAACCTGTACTTTCTCAGTAACTCCTGATACCATATGCTGAAATTAGGCCTCAGTTTTCAGCAGGGGGTGAAAAATGTTACCTTCTTCAACTGGAAATTTTTACTTGTCTGTTATCTTTTCAACATAACTATATACTTTATTAAATTTATTTAGCAAAGCACATATTAGAGATGCATTATAATCCACTGGGTCTCCAGGCCTACTGCAGTCCTTCCCAACCTTCCATATAGAAAGAACACAGTAACACTCAGGATGCCTGTCCTCCAGCGCATAACACAGAGCAAGTATGAGACCCACCAGAACACAATTCCAGGAGATTGAGCAGAAGAGCTCAATAGAAGGGCCTGGCACTGAGCTGGGCTTTCTGTCCATTCTCAGAACACAGAATTATCCTTCGTTTCTGAATCTGAATAAGGATCATGAAAAAGTGAGAAATTTCAGGATCCTATGTTGAATGAAGAAATAGAAGGTAAGCTGTTATGCATATTAATAGGTGTTATGCATATTAATCAAGGGGCGCTGTATTTTGTAGAGTTTTTGTAGATGGTAAGGACTGTAAAACAAAAACAGAGCTTTTTACATCTCTCTAACCCACTCTCCTTTCTACACACACACACACACAAAATTTTATTCATTTTACATATACAGTTCGGCCTGAAAATCTCTATCTTCTAAAAGCTCCCAAGTGATATTGATAATTCAGACAGGAGACCAGCTCTCTAAGTGATCATTTTAAGTCCCTTTTCTAGGGTTTTGGTGGTTATATGTGGCCTGTGCCCTCCAGAATCTTGAAATACAGAGTTGGAAAAAAGTAGGTTTACAGTTGTTTGTATGGAAAAGAATACAATAATGAATAAATAAGAATAAACTATTACATGTATTCACAACATAAGGTATTATATGAGCTCTATTAACTATGTCAGTTATCATACTTAAAAGTCCTAAGAATAAGGGTTCAGAGGCTCATCTGTAGAGGAGGAAGACACTGAGACAAGTCTAAAGAGTGTTTAGAATGTGCAGCAGCAGGAGAGATGGATGGCCCCTTTAGAGAGAGACAGAAAATGGTGCTGAGCAGGTGCAGCAGGCCCAGCAGTGCACACAGGCCATGTGAGCTGTGAGCAGTGCCCACTTGGCTTAACTCAGTAATTCTCTCCCCTGGGGAGCTTCACCCAGGTTTTCTTACCTTAAGATGTCTTGCAGGCTGAAGAAGAGAGCCTTGATGAGCGCTGAGCCTGCTGCACTGATGTGGTCAGCTTGGAGTATCTTTCCAGGCCAACCTCACATCAGCCAATTCCACAAAGCCTTCTCAGACCACCCGAACTCAGTATCTTCTCCTCCTCTGAATTCGGCTAGTGATGAGTAAAAAAGCACCTAATCAGACACCATGCCTTATAAAACATCCCCCTTAAAATTTGAGTGTCACACAGGTAGAAGAGCCAAGGGGAGCAGATCCCTGGTTTTCTGCTGACAATCCAGCCATTACTTCACCTTCTTTCTTGCTGCAGGGACAGGCAGCAGCTTTTCATGTCTAAAGCCGGGTCTTTTCATTTTCATTATCAACCACAGAGTCTAGTGCGGTACCAGATATGTAAGTACCTAATATATACTAGTGACATGGAAGTAAATTGTTTCACCTCTTGATTGAATAGAAGGAAGACAATAGAGAAAGAGCAACCAAGATGACTGGTGTATGCCAAGGTTTCCCCAAACTTGCTATGTTCTCTTCCCCTTTGTGCCTCTGAGCATACTCTCTGGAATTCCCTCCTACCTATCCTTCCTTCCCTTTCCACTGGATAGCTTATATACTTTCAAATAACCTGTCTCACAAGTGACAGCTCCTTGGAAAGCCATTCCAGTTTGGTGGCCCTGAACTATATTGCCACATGCTTATCCTAAGCAAAGAACAAATCACACTGAATGTCCATCATCCCAACTCGGCTGTAAGCCACTCACAGGGAGGGACCCATTTTATCACGTATCTTTCCCCAACTATTGAGCAGTCTCCAGTACAGAACGTCAGAAAGGGTGGAGTCAATGAAGTATTTTTTTGGACATTGTATACCCAGAAGCCCATATTATAACACATGTGCCTTCCACTAAATGAGAACGTTATTTATGTATTAGACAAGTGACACAGACACTACTATGGAGAAGGCCACAGACTGAGAAAGTTTTAGGTAAATATTCAATATAACAATGAAGCATTTTGTCTTAATAAACTAAAAGAAATTTACACTTTCTCAAGTGCAATTTTTCAACTTGATATTTTTGTTTTGTCAGATTATAGTTAAAATATGATTACAGCAATGTTTTTAAGTAGTGTTGACCTATCTATACAACAGAGCATGGTTTGACAAGAAAGTGAACTATTGATACATGCTACAATATGATGAACCTTGAAACTGTTATGTTAAGTGGAAGAAGTCAGTTGTAAAAAATTACCTACCATATGATTCTGTTTCTATGAAACATCTAGTATAGGCAAATCTATAAAAACAAAGTGGTTTCCCAGGGCTGGGGGAAGGTGGTGGGGAGGCTAACAGGTGAAAGCTAGGGGGTATAGGGTTTCCTTCTGGGGTCAGAAGAATGTTCTACAATTAATTTTGGTAATAATTGCACAATTCTGTGAACATACCAAAAGCGACTGAAATGTACACTTTAAATGGATGAATTGTATGATATGTGAAATATATCTCAGTAAAGCTGTTAATAAAAATAGGGTCATTTCCTAGGAAGATGGTATAGATACGCGTTTTTCTGTTCCTCCTGCCAAGTATTGATACAACCAAAATCCCTGGACATTGTATATAAAACAAACATAAAGACTGATAGGTAGAGGGTAGATAGACACTCAAAAACACTACAGAAACACTACAGATGTTTCAAAATTCTAAGAAGTTATTCAAGCAAGCCATATGAAGTAAAAAAAAAAAAGAGAAAAATGAAAAACAGAAAAAAACAAAACAAAAAAGCAGATTAAGGGCCTAATGCATAAAATACATATATATGGTTTAAATTCATCAATTAAAAAGACACACTGGCAGAGTGGATTTTTGAAATGATCCAATTATATACTATCTATAAAAACCTCATTTTAAATGTAACAATATAGGCAGGTTGTAAGTCAAAAGGATATGTCATACCATTATTAAACAAAGGAACGTAGAAATAGCTATATAAATATCAAATAAGTAGCCTTCAGAGTAAGGAAAATTACCAGAGATAAAAAGAGTAATTAGAGAGCTTCAAGATGGCAGCGGAGTAGGGGGATGCACAGATGCCCAGCTCTCAACACCAAACTGGAATACAAATCAATTTAGGAAAAATCAGCATGAAAAACCAACACTGAACTGCAAGAACAGCTCTCAAAAACCAAGGAGTAAAGAGGAAGCCACAATAATTCTGGTAAAGAGTGCCTGAATCTCCTCTGCTTACAGGAACAGAGTGGGGGGGGTGAGGCTGAGAGCCCAGAGAGGATTTCACAGAGGAAAAAGAGCAGAAACTACTGCTCACAGCCACTTACCTGGTGACCAGGGAGCAAGGTGGGTTGAAAAGACCAGCTTATATCCCAAGTGGAAAGGACAGGGAGAGGGACAGACTGTGAGGGGCTAAAGAATGCAAGAAACAAAATTAAAAAGCTGACTCATTCGTGCTGGAGGCGGCCATAGCTGGGGGAGGGACTGAACCTTTCACAAGACAGAGCTGAAGTGCTTCTGGATCAGAGATCTCCGGACATCTATCCAGCTCCAATCAGCACAAAAAGACACAGCTGAAAACAAGAAGTGAGGAGGAGGGGCAGTAACTCAGGTTTCCATGGAGATCTGAGATACACCTCCCCCTACTGAAGCTGAGAAAAAACCCTGTCCCCAGTGAGATTAGTTGGTGGAAGAGACCTTCAGCATCTCAGGTTACACCCACAGCATTCCTGGTTACAGTTTCAAGGAAGCCCCCTGCTGAGATCAGTTAACAAGACTATCACCTGTTAAGAAAACAAAGAAATCAAGACTTCAAAGCTGCCCAAATCCGAAAGTATATTACAAATAATAGCTGATACCAACCCAAGAAGACCAAGAAATAACACAACTGAAAACTGGAGGCAAACAACACCAAGCCTAGACTCAACCAACTCTACAAATAAAACACCATGATGAGAAGACAAAGAAATGCAACCCAAATGAAACCACAAGAGACACCTTTGAGAGATGAACTGAGTGATACGGAAATAATCAAACTTACACATGCGGAGTTCAAAATAATGATTGTAAGGATGCTTAGGAATCTTAGAACAACAATGGATGGTCATTATAAAAACCTAAATAAAGAAATAGGAAGTATAAAAAAGAACCAGTCGGAGATGACAAATACAATATCAGAAATAAAGACCACAATAGAAGGAATTAAAAACAGGATAGATAGAGCAGAGGATCAAATCAGCGAATTAGAGGACAACTGGAATGAAGGCATGAAAGCAGAGAAGAAAAGAAACTCAAAAAGTCAGAGGAAACTATTAGAGAGCTCTGTGACAACATGAAGAGAAATAACATCCCCATAATAGGGGTTCCTGAAGAAGAAGAAAAGGAACAAGGAATAGAGATGTTGTTCAATCATATCATAGCTGAAAATTTCCCTAAATTAATGCAAAAGATACTCTCACAAGTCCAAGAAGCACAGAGGTCTCCATTAAAGAGAAACCCAAAGAAACCTAAAACAAGACACATCATAATTAAAATACCAAAGCTAAGTGATAATGAGAAAATATTAAAGCTGCAAGAGAAAAAAAAGTTATCACCTACAAAGGAGCCCTCATAAGGATGACATTCAACTACTCAACAGAAACACTTGAGGCAAGAAGGGAATGGAAAGAAATATTCAAAGTAATGCAGAACAAGAACCTACAACTAAGACTATTTTATCCAGCAAGGTTATCGTTTAAAATCAAAGGAGAAATAAAAAGCTTCCCAGACAAAAAACAACTCAAGGAATTCATTACAACCACACCAATGCTGCAGGAAATGTTAAGGGGCCTGTTGTAAACAGATCAAAATGGGAAAAGAATATAGTAAAAAATGGAATACACCTTTAAAGAAGAAAATGGCAATAAACAACTACATATCAATAATAACCTTAAATGTAAATGGATTAAATGATCCAATCAAAAGACATAGGGAAGCTGCACAGATAAGAAAACAGGACCCATACATATGTTGTCTACAAGAGACACACCTTAGAACAAAAGACACACATAGATTGAAGGAAAAAGGATGGAAAAAAACATTTCATGCAAATGGAAATGAAAAAAAAGCTGGGGTAGCAATACTTATATCAGAAAAATGGGACTTTAAAACAAAGGATATAGTAAGAGATAAAGAAGGCCACTACATAATGATAAAGGGAGTAATCCAACAGGAAGATATAACTATTATAAATATCTATGCACCTAATATAGGAGCACCTAAATATATAAAGCAGACTTTGATGGATTTAAAGGGCGAGATCAACAGCAATACTATAATAGTAGGGGATTTCAATACCCCACTAACATCACTAGATAGATCCTCAAGAAAGAAAATTAACAAAGAAACAGCAGACTTATTGGAAACACTAGATCAACTCGATTTAATAGATATCTTCAGAACATTTCACCCTAAAGCAGCAGAATATACATTCTTTTCAAGTGCTCATGGTACATTCTCTAGGATAGACCACATGTTAGGGCACAAAAGTGCTCTCAACAAATTTAAGAAGACTGAAATCATATCAAGCACTTTCTCCGATCACAACGGCATGAAACTAGAAATGAATCACAACAGAAAAGCTCAAAAATTCTCAAACACATGGAAACTAAATAGCAGGGTGTTAAATAATGAATGGATTAAGAATGAGATCAAAGAAGAAATTAAAAAATTCCTAGAAACGAATGACAATGAGCATACAACAACTCAAAATTTATGGGACACAGTGAAAGCAGTGCTGAGAGGGAAGTTCATAGCACTACAGGCACACTTTCAGAAGCTAGAAAAAGCTCAAATAAACAACTTAACCCTGCATCTAAAAGAATTAGAAAAAGAACAGCAAGTAAAGCCCAAATGTAGTAGAAGGAAGGAAATAATAAAGATCAGAGCAGAAATAAATGACATAGAGGCTAAAGAAACAATACAGAGGATCAATGAAACTAGGAGCTGGTTCTTTGAAAAGGTAAACAAGATTGATGAACCTTTAACTAGACTCACCAAGAAAAAGAGAGAGAGGACTCAAATAAATAAAATTAGAAATGAGAGAGGAGAAATAACAACTGACACAACAGAAATACAAAATATTGTAAGAAAATACTATGAAGAACTGTATGCCAAAAAACTAGACAACCTAGATGAAATGGACAAATTCCTTGAAACATACAATCTTCCAAAAATCAATCTGGAAGAATCAGAAAACCTAAACAGACCGATTACAACAAAGGAGATCGAAACAGTTATCAAAAAACTCCCAACAAAGAAAAGTCTGGGGCCCGATGGCTTCATAAAGGAATTCTACCAAATATTCAAAGAAGAACTAACTCCTATCCTTCTCAAACTATTTCAAAAAATTCAAGAGGAAGGAAGACTTCCAAGCTCCTTTTATGAGGCGAGCATAATTCTGATTCCAAAACCAGGCAAAGACAACACAAAGAAAGAAAATTATAGGCCAATATCTCTGATGAATATAGATGCTAAAATCCTCAACAAAATATTAGCAAACCGGATCCAACAATATATGGAAAAAATCATACACCATGATCAAGTGGGATTTATTCTGGGGAGGCAAGGATGGTACAATATTCGTAAATCAATCAATGTGATTCATCACATAAACAAAAAGAAGGAGAAAAACCATATGATAATTTCAATAGATGCAGAAAAAGCATTTGATAAAATCCAGCACCCATTCATGATCAAAACTCTCAGCAAAGTGGGAATACAGGGAACATACCTCAACATGATAAAAGCCATCTATGAGAAACCCACAGCCAACATCATACTCAATGGGCAAAAATTAAAAGCAATACCCTTAAGATCAGGAACAAGGCAGGGGTGCCCCCTTTCACCACTCTTATTTAACATGGTCCTGGAAGTCCTAGCCACAGCAATCAGACAAGAAGAAGAAATAAAAGGCATTCAAGTTGGAAAAGAAGAAGTAAAACTATCATTATTTGCAGATGATATGATATTGTATATAGAAAACCCTAAAGTCTCAGTCAAAAAACTACTGGACCTGATAAATAAATTCAGCAAAGTGGCAGGATATAAAATCAATACTCAGAAATCAGAAGCATTTTTATACACCAACAATGAACAGTCAGAAAGAGAAATTAAGGAAACAATCCCCTTCACAATTACAACCAAAAAAATAAAGTACCTAGGAGTAAACTTAACCAAGGAGACTAAAGACTTGTACTCGGAAAATTACAAAGCATTCATAAAAGAAATCAAGGAAGATACAAACAAGTGGAAGCATATACCGTGCTCATGGTTAGGAAGAATAAACATCATTAAAATGTCTATATTACCCAAAGCAATCTATAAATTCAATGCAATACCAATTAAAATACCAATGACATACTTCAAAGATATAGAACACATATTCCAAAAATTTATATGGAACCAAAAGAGGACACAAATAGCCTCAGCAATCTTAAAAAAGAAGAACAAAATGGGAGGTATCACACTTCCTGATATCAAGTTATACTACAAGGCCATTGTACTCAAAACAGCCTGGTACTGGCATAAGAACAGGCATATAGATCAATGGAACAGAACAGAGAACCCAGAAATATACTGACAGTTCTATGGACAACTGATATTTGACAAAGGAGGTAAGGAAATACAATGGAGTAAAGACAGCCTCTTTAACAAATGGTGTTGGGGAAATTGGACAGCTACCTGCAAAAAAATGAAACTAGATCACCAGCTTACACCACACACAAAAATAAACTCAAAATGGATAAAAGACTTAAATGTAGGCCATGAAACCATAAGCATCTTAGAAGAAAACATAGGCAGTAAGCTCTCGACATCTCTCGGAGCAATATATTTGCTGATTTATCTCCACTGGGAAGTGAAATAAAAGACAGGATAAACAAATGGGACTATATCAAACTAAAAAGCTTTTGCACAGCTAAAGACAACAAGAACAGAATAAAAAGACAAACTACACAATGGGAGAACATATTTGACAATACGTCTGATAAGGGGTTAATAACCAAAATTTATAAAGAACTTGTAAAACTCAACACCAGGAAGACAAACAACCCAATCCAAAAATGGGCAAAAGAGATGAATAGACACTTCTCCAAAGAGGACATACAGATGGCCAATAGGCATATGAAAAAATGCTCAACATCACTAATCATTAGAGAAATGCAAATTAAAACCACAATGAGATATCACCTCACACCAGTCAGAATGGCGCTTATCAACAAAACAACACAGAATAAGTGCTGGCGAGGATGTGGAGAAAAGGGAACCCTCCTGCACTGCTGGTGGGAATGCAGACTGGTGCAGCCACTGTGGAAAACAGTATGGAGATTCCTCAAAAAACTGAAAATCGAACTGCCTTTTGACCCAGCTATCCCACTTTTAGGAATATACCCCAAGGACACCATAGAACGGCTCGAAAAGGAGAAATGCACCCGCATGTTTGTGGCAGCATTGTTCACAATAGCGAAGATCTGGAAACAGCCCAAGTGTCCGTCAGAGGACGAGTGGATTAAAAAGCTTTGGTACATATATACTATGGAATACTACTCAGCCATAAGAAATGATGACATCGGATCATTTACAATAACATGGATGGACCTTGACAACATTATACGGAGTGAAATAAGTAAATCAGAAAAAAAACTAAGATGAATCCATACATAGAAGGGACATAAAAATGAGACTCAGAGACATGAACAAGAATGTGATGGCAACAGGGGTGGGCGGTTGGGGGTGGGGGGGATGGGGTGAAGAAGGAGAGAGGGGTTAGGGGAGGGGAGGGGCACAAAGAAAACCAGATAGAAGGTGACAGAAGACAATTTAACTTTGGGGGAGGGGTATACAGCACAATCAAATGTCAAAATAATCTAGAGATATTTTCTCTCAACATATGTACCCTGATTTATCAATGTCACTGCATTAAATTTAACAATAATAATAATAATAAAAGAAAGAAAATTAACAAAGAAAGAGCAGACTTATTGGAAACACTAGATCAACTCGATTTAATAGATATCTTCAGAACATTTCACCCTAAAGAAGCAGAATATACATTCTCTGCAAGTGCTCATGGTACATTCTCTAGGATAGACAACATGTTAGGGCAAAAAAGTGCTCTCAACAAATTTAAGAAGACTGAAATCATATCAAGCACTTTCTCTGATCACAACGGCATGAAACTAGAAATGAATCACAGCAGAAAAGCTCAAAAATTCTCAAACACATGAAAACTAAATAGCAGGGTGTTAAATAATGAATGGATTAAGAATGAGATCAAAGAAGAAATAAAAATATACCTAGAAACGAATAACAATAAGCATAGAACTACTCAAAATTTATGGGACACAGTGAAAGCAGTGCTGAGAGGGAAGTTCATAGCACTACAGGCACACTTTCAGAAGCTAAAAAAAGCTCAAATAAACAACTTAACCCTGCATCTAAAAGAACTAGAAAAATAACAGCAAGGAAAGCCCAAACGTAGTAGAAGGAAGGAAATAATAAAGATCCGAGCAGAAATAGATGACATAGAGGCTAAAGAAACAATACAGAGGATCAATGAAACTAGGAGCTGGTTCTTTGAAAAGGTAAACAAGATTGATGAACCTTTAAGTAGACTCACCAAGAAAAAGAGAGAGAGGACTCAAATAAATAAAATTAAAAATGACAGAGGAGAAATAACAACTGACACAACAGAAATACAAAATATTGTAAGAAAATACTATGAAGAACTCTATGCCAAAAACTAGACAACCTAGATGAAATGGACAAATTCCTTGAAACATACAATCTTTCAAAAATCAATCTGGAAGAATCAGAAAACCTAAACAGATCGATTACAACAAAGGAGATCTAAACAGTTATCAAAAAACTCCCAACAAAGAAAAGCCCGGGGCCCGATGGCTACACAAAGGAATTCTACCAAATTTTCAGAGAAGAACTAACTCCTATCCTGCTCAAATTATTTCAAAAAATTCAAGAGGAAGGAAGACTTCCAAGCTCCTTTTATGAGGCGAGCATAATTCTGATTCCAAAACCAGGCAAAGACAACACAAAGAAAGAAAATTATAGGCCAATATCTCTGATGAATATAGATGCTAAAATCCTCAACAAAATATTAGCAAACCGGATCCAACAATATATGGAAAAAATCATACACCATGATCAAGTGGGATTTATTCTGGGGAGGCAAGACTGGTACAATATTCGTAAATCAATCAATGTGATTCATCACATAAACAAAAAGAAGGAGAAAAACCATATGATAATTTCAATAGATGCAGAAAAAGCATTTGATAAAATCCAGCACCCATTCATGATCAAAACTCTCAGCAAAGTGGGAATACAGGGAACATACCTCAACATGATAAAAGCCATCTATGAGAAACCCACAGCCAACATCATACTTAATGGGAAAAAAATTAAAAGCAATACCCTTAAGATCAGGAACAAGGCAGGGGTGCCCCCTTTCACCACTCTTATTTAACATGGTCCTGGAACTCCTAGCCACAGCAATCAGACAAGAAGAAGAAATAAAAGGCATTCAAGTTGGAAAAGAAGAAGTAAAACTATCATTATTTGCAGATGATATGATATTGTATATAGAAAACCCTAAAGTCTCAGTCAAAAAACTACTGGACCTGATAAATAAATTCAGCAAAGTGGCAGGATATAAAATTAATACTCAGAAATCAAAAGCATTTTTATACACCAACAATGAACAGTCAGAAAGAGAAATTAAGGTAACAATCCCCTTCACAATTACAACCAAAAAAATAAAGTACCTAGGAGTAAACTTAACCAAGGAGACTAAAGACTTGTACTCGGAAAATTACAAAGCATTGATAAAAGAAATCAAGGAAGATACAAACAAGTGGAAGCATATACCGTGCTCATGGTTAGGAAGAATAAATATCATTAAAATGTCTATATTACCCAAAGCAATCTATAAATTCAATGCAATACCAATTAAAATACCAATGAAATACTTCAAAGATATAGGACACATATTCCAAAAATTTATATGGAACCAAAAGAGGACACAAATAGCCTCAGCAATCTTAAAAAAGAAGAATAAAGTGGGAGGTATCACACTTCCTGGTATCAAGTTATACTACAAGGCTGTTGTACTCAAAACAGCCTGGTACTGGCATAAGAACAGGCATATAGATCAATGGAACAGAACAGGGAACCCCAAAATAAACCCACAGTTTTATGGACAACTGATATTTGACAAAGGAGGTAAGAAAATACCATGGAGTAAAGACAGCCTCTTTAACAAATGGTGTTGGGAAAATTGGACAGCTACCTGCAAAAAAATGAAACTAGATTACCAGCTTACACCACTCACAAAAATAAACTCAAAATGGATAAAAGACTTGAATGTAGGCCGTGAAACCAAAAGAATCTTAGAAGAAAACATAGGCAGTAAACTCTCGGACATCTCTCGGAGCAATATATTTGCTGATTTATCTCCACAGGGAAGTGAAATAAAAGACAGGATAAACAAATGGGACTATATCAAACTAAAAAGCTTTTGCACAGCTAGACAACAAGAACAGAATAAAAAGACAAACTACACAATGGGAGAACATATTTGACAATATGTCTGATAAGGAGTTAATAACCAAAATTTATAAAGAACTTGTAAAACTCAACACCAGGAAGACAAACAACCCAATCCAAAAATGGGCAAAAGAGATGAATAGACACTTCTCCAAAGAGAACATACAGATGGTCAATAGGCATATGAAAAAATGATCAACATCACTAATCATTAGAGAAATGCAAATTAAAGCCACAATGAGATATCACCTCACACCAGTCAGAATGGCGCTTATCAACAAAACAACACAGAACAAGTGCTGGCGAGGATGTGGAGAAAAGGGAACCCTCCTGCACTGCTGATGGGAATGCAGACTGGTGCAGCCACTGTGGAAAACAGTATGGAGATTCCTCAAAAAACTGAAAATCGAACTGCCTTTTGACCCAGCTATCCCACTTTTAGGAATATACACCAAGGACACCATAGAACGCCTCGAAAAGGAGAAATGCACCCGCATGTTTGTGGCAGCATTGTTCACAATAGCGAAGATCTGGAAACAGCCCAAGTGTCTGTCAGAGGACGAGTGAATTAAAAAGCTTTGGTACATATATACTATGGAATACTACTCAGCCATAAGAAATGATGACATCGGATCATTTATAATAACATGGATGGACCCTGACAACATTATACGGAGTGAAAAAAGTAAATCAGAAAAAAAACTAAGATGAATCCATACATAGAAGGGACATAAAAATGAGACTCAGAGACATGAACAAGAATGTAATGGGAACAGGGTTGGGCGGTTGGGGGAGGGGGGATGGGGTGAAGAAGGAGAGAGGGGTTAGGGGAGGGGAGGGTCACAAAGAAAACCAGATAGAAGGTGACAGAAGACAATTTAATATTGGGGGAGGGGTATAGAGCACAATTAAATGTCAAAATAATCTAGAGATATTTTCTCTCAACATATGTACCCTGATTCATCAATGTCACTGCAATAAATTTAACAATAATAATAATAATAAAAGAAAGAAAATTAACAAAGAAACAGCAGACTTATTGGAAACACTAGATCAACTAGATTTAATAGATATCTTCAGAACCTTTCACCCTAAAGCAGCAGAATATACATTCTTTTCAAGTGCTCAGGGTACATTCTTTAGGATAGATCACATGTTAGGGCACAAAAGTGCTCTCAACAAATTTAAGAAGACTGAAATCATATCAAGCACTTTCTCTGATCACAACGGCATGAAACTAGAAATGAATCACAGCAGAAAAGCTCAAAAATTCTCAAACACATGAAAACTAAATAGCAGGGTGTTAAATAATGAATGGATTAAGAATGAGATCAAAGAAGAAATAAAAATATTCCTAGAAACGAATGACAATGAGCATACAACAACTCAAAATTTATGGGACACAGTGAAAGCAGTGCTGAGAGGGAAGTTCATAGCACTACAGGCACACTTTCAGAAGCTAAAAAAAGCTCAAATAAACAACTTAACCCTGCATCTAAAAGAACTAGAAAAATAACAGCAAGGAAAGCCCAAACTAATAGAAGGAAGGAAATAATAAAGATCCGAGCAGAAATAGATGACATAGAGGCTAAAGAAACAATACAGAGGATCAATGAAACTAGGAGCTGGTTCTTTGAAAAGGTAAACAAGATTGATGAACCTTTAAGTAGATTCACCAAGAAAAAGAGAGAGAGGACTCAAATAAATAAAATTAAAAATGACAGAGGAGAAATAACAACTGACACAACAGAAATACAAAATATTGTAAGAAAATACTATGAAGAACTCTATGCCAAAAACTAGACAACCTAGATGAAATGGACAAATTCCTTGAAACATACAATCTTCCAAAAATCAATCTGGAAGAATCAGAAAACCTAAACAGATCGATTACAACAAAGGAGATCTAAACAGTTATCAAAAAACTCCCAACAAAGAAAAGCCCGGGGCCCGATGGCTACACAACGGAATTCTACCAAATTTTCAGAGAAGAACTAACTCCTATCCTTCTCAAACTATTTCAAAAAATTCAAGAGGAAGGAAGACTTCCAAGCTCCTTTTATGAGGCAAGCATAATTCTGATTCCAAAACCAGGCAAAGACAACACAAAGAAAGAAAATTATAGGCCAATATCTCTGATGAATATAGATGCTAAAATCCTCAACAAAATATTAGCAAACCGGATCCAACAATATATGGAAAAAATCATACACCATGATCAAGTGGGATTTATTCTGGGGAGGCAAGACTGGTACAATATTCGTAAATCAATCAATGTGATTCATCACATAAACAAAAAGAAGGAGAAAAACCATATGATAATTTCAATAGATGCAGAAAAAGCATTTGATAAAATCCAGCACCCATTCATGATCAAAACTCTCAGCAAAGTGGGAATACAGGGAACATACCTCAACATGATAAAAGCTATCTATGAGAAACCCACAGCCAACATCATACTCAATGGGAAAAAAATTAAAAGCAATACCCTTAAGATCAGGAACAAGGCAGGGGTGGCCCCTTTCACCACTCTTATTTAACATGGTCCTGGAAGTCCCAGCCACAGCAATCAGACAAGAAGAAGAAATAAAAGGCATTCAAGTTGGAAAAGAAGAAGTAAAACTATCATTATTTGCAGATGATATGATATTGTATATAGAAAACCCTAAAGTCTCAGTCAAAAAACTACTGGACCTGATAAATAAATTCAGCAAAGTGGCAGGATATAAAATCAATACTAAGAAATCAGAGGCATTTTTATACACCAACAATGAACAGTCAGAAATAGAAATTAAGGAAACAATTCCCTTCACAATTACAACCAAAAAAACAAAGTACCTAGGAGTAAACTTAACCAAGGAGACTAAAGACTTGTACTCGGAAAATTACAAAGCATTCATAAAAGAAATCAAGAAAGATACAAAGAAGTGGAAGCATACACCGTGCTCATGGTTAGGAAGAATAAACATCATTAAAATGTCTATATTACCCAAAGCAATCTATAAATTCAATGCAATACCAATTAAAATACCAATGACATACTTGAAAGATATAGAACACATATTCCAAAAATTTATATTGAACCAAAAGAGGACACAAATAGCCTCAGCAATCTTAAAAAAGAAGAATAAAAGTGGGAGGTATTACATTTCCTGATATCAAGTTATACTACAAGGCCATTGTACTCAAAACAGCCTGGTACTGGCATAAGAACAGGCATATAGATCAATGGAACAGAACAGGGAACCCCAAAATAAACCCACAGTTCTATGGACAACTGATATTTGACAAAGGAGGTAAGGAAATACCATGGAGTAAAGACAGCCTCTTTAACAAATGATGTTGGGAAAATTGGACAGCTACCTGCAAAAAAAAATGAAACTAGATTACCAGCTTACACCACTCACAAAAATAAACTCAAAATGGATAAAAGACTTGAATGTAGGCCGTGAAACCAAAAGAATCTTAGAAGAAAACATAGGCAGTAAACTCTCGGACATCTCTCGGAGCAATATATTTGCTGATTTATCTCCACGGGGAAGTCAAATAAAAGACAGGATAAACAAATGGGACTATATCAAACTAAAAAGCTTTTGCACAGCTAGACAACAAGAACAGAATAAAAAGACAAACTACACAATGGGAGAACATATTTGACAATACGTCTGATAAGGGGTTAATTACCAAAATTTATAAAGAACTTGTAAAGCTCAACACCAGGAAGACAAACAACCCAACCCAAAAATGGGCCAAAGAGATGAATAGACACTTCTCCAAAGAGGACATACAGATGGCCAATAGGCATATGAAAAAATGATCAACATCACTAATCATTAGAGAAATGCAAATTAAAACCACAATGAGATATCACCTCACACCAGTCAGAATGGCGCTTATCAACAAAACCACACAGAACAAGTGCTGGCGAGGATGTGGAGAAAAGGGAACCCTCCTGCACTGCTGGTGGGAATGCAGACTGGTGCAGCCTCTGTGGAAAACAGTATGGAGATTCCTCAAAAAACTGAAAATCGAACTGCCTTTTGACCCAGCTATCCCACTTTTAGGAATATACACCAAGGACACCATAGAACGCCTCGAAAAGGAGAAATGCACCCGCATGTTTGTGGCAGCATTGTTCACAATAGGGAAGATCTGGAAACAGCCCAAGTGTCCATCAGAGGACGAGTGGATTAAAAAAGCTTTGGTACATATATACTATGGAATACTACTCAGCCATAAGAAACGATGACATCGGATCATTTACAATAACATGGATGGACCTTGACAACATTATACGGAGTGAAATAAGTAAATCAGAAAAAAAATTAAGATGAATCCATACATAGAAGGGACATAAAAATGAGACTCAGAGACATGAACAAGAATGTGATTGCAACAGGTGTGGGGTGTGGGGGAAGGGAGGATGGGGTGAAGAAGGAGAGAGGGGTTAGGAGAGGGGAGGGGCACAAAGAAAACCAGATAGAATGTGACAGAAGACAATTTAACTTTGGGGGAGGGGTATACAGCACAATTAAATGTCAAAATAATCTAGAGATATTTTCTCTCAACATATGTACCCTGATTTGTCAATGTCACTGCATTAAATTTAATAAAAAAAAGAAAAGAAAAAAAACTATATAAAATAAAAAAAGAGTAATTATATGATGATAAAAAGAGCATTGTGCAAAGATGACATAGCAAGCTTAGGCCTGTAAAACATATTAAGAAGCCAAAACTGATAGACTATGAGAAAAAAAAATAGCCATCCACAATTATATTTGGAGACTTAATATCCCTATCAATATTGCTGGAGCAACTACTTTTAATATCAGCAAAGATCTAAAGAATAATTTTAACATTATTAACCTATAAAACCTAGTAAACATTTATAGGACACCCCAAGCAGAATACACATTCTTTTCAAGTACCCACAGATCATATATCAATAAAAACAATATCTTGGGCCATCACCATCCAAAACACTAATTTGAAAAGATATATGTACTCCTATGTTCACTGCTGCATTATTTACAATAGCCAATATGCAGAAGCAGCCTGATGTTCATCAATAAATGAACAAATAATGAAGATAAAACACATACACACACAGACAGGAGTATTACACAGCAATAAAAAAAGAATTAAAACTTGCCATTTGTGACAAATTGAATTAACCTGGAGGACATTATACTAAGTAAAGTGAAACCAAAGGGATAATTACCAGAAGAGAGGGAGTTGGGGGATGGGTGAGAAAGGTGAAATGGGATACAGTAAAAAATATTGTTAGTTTGCACAGTGACAGATAATTACTAAAATCAGTCGAGTGATCACATTGTAAGGTATAAAAATATGAAACCACTATATTGTACACCTAAAATGAATATAACCAATATAAGAATTTTATGAACTATCATCTGGAAAAACCAACTTGGGACTAAACTAAGAGGACTCTTCAACCAAGGAATGCTGAAGAAGCCACAAAGAGACTGGTAGGAAAAGCAGAAATGGGGAAATGCAGAGAGGGCTGCCCAGCTCCCCAGAGCGAACAGCAGCAGAAATAGACTCGCGTGGCGGAAAGTGAGTTTAGCAGAGGAGGAAGGGTCCTGAGCCCCAGGAACAAAGACCCAGCCTGCAGCCCCAGAGCCCAGAAGAGGCGTAAGGACAGAATTTAGCTGGAAACAAGTCGGGATACTGTTTTTGAGAAAGATTCTGACTTCTCAGACCCAGGGTCCTTCTTAAAGGGAACGCGCAGAACATCTCCCTCATAACCACCCACCCAGGGCTCCTGGGGATGGGGGGAGAGAGGAGAGGACCAGAGTAACAGGAAGAGAGTGTAATCTAGGAGGAACAGGGAGAAGCATTTTGGGAGATAGCCACCCTAACCCCTGAGACGAGTAACTCCCCAAAGCAGAAGTGAATATTTCCGCCGGAAACAGCAATACCAGCAAAGGGAAGCAGGAGAGCAGCCAAACAAGATCCCCACGGCATTCAGAGCAGAGTCGCATAGAAGGAGGGAGCTTTTGGGTCTACAGTAGTGAGAGTCTTAGGGTCCAAGCTGCAACGCCCCCACACACACGGCTGAGGGCATGCCAGAGGGCGGGCGGCAGCAGGAGAGAAAAGCGCGGTTCTGCTGGCGGGGGCGGAAGCCAGGTGGCCACCACTGGGCTCAGGTGTGAGCTCATTCTTGTTCAGCTGGGGAGAAGGGGGCATGCAAAAGCGGTCAAGCTCAGCTGCCAGCAGCCTGTAATCCAACCTGCAGGGAAAAGGGCAGAAATCCTGGAAAGGGTGGAGACCAGCTCCTGAGCAAGGGCAGAGGAGCAGAGCCTTGCCCCACCAGTACAACCCAGGCTTGCGGTCTGACTTGGTAGCCGGCTCCTCCTATGGGGGAGGAGCCAAAAGCCCAGAAGAGGCAGAGTTCCACTACTGAGCTGAGCTTGGGAATGGAGGCCTGCCTGGTGGTAGAGCCAAGGCTAGCAGCTGCTCCTTGAGCAGGCTCCTCCTGCAAGGACAGAGTGAAAGCCCAGAAACAGGCAGAGACCCGCAGCTGAGCAAAGGTGCTCGCCAGTGCCCTCAGGACCGAGCATAACATCACACATGGGGGCGGGGAAAAGGCCAAGGCCACCAACGCTTGTGCACCTGAGCACGTGATCACAGCCACTCCCGTGAAGAGAAAATGCAGAGGCAGAGAAATACAACACAAATAAAACAAGAGAAATCCCCAGAAAAGGACATAAGTGAATCGGATATAACCAAATGACCAGATGCAGAGTTTAAAATAACGATTGTTAGGATGCTCAAAGATATCAGAACAACCATAGACGGCCATTATGAAAACCTAAATAAAGAGATAACAAATATAAAAAAGGACATTGAAATAATAAAAAAAGAATCAGTCAGAAATGACAAATACAATATCTGAAATAAAGAATACAATGAAAGGAATTAAAAGCAGGATGGATGAAGCAGAGAATCGAATCAGTGAGTTAGAGGGCACAATAAATAAAGGCACGGAAGCAGAGCAGAAAAAAGAAAAGAGACTCAAAAAGTCTGAGGAAACTCTAAGAGAGCTCCGTGACAACACGAAGAGAAATAACATCCACATCATAGGGGTTCCTGAAGAAGAAGAAAAGGAACAAGGGATAGAAACTTTGTTCAAACATATTATAGTAGAAAACTTCCCCCAATTAAGGCAGGAAAACATTACACATGTTCAGGAAGCACAGAGAACTCCATTAAGGAGAAACCCAAAGAAACCAAACCAAGACACATCATAATTAAAATACCAAAGCTAAATAATAAAGAGAAAATATTAAAAGCTGCTAGAGAAAAAAAGACTATCACTTACAAAGGAGCCCCCATAAGGATGACTTCTGACTTCTCAATAGAAACACTTGAGGTCAGAAGGGAATGGCAAGAAATATTCAAAGTAATGCAGAACAAGAACCTACAACCAAGAGTACTTTATCCAGCAAGGCTATCATTTAAAATTGAAGGAGAAATAAAAAGCTTTACAGACAAAAAAAAAAATTCAAGGGATTCACTGTAGCCAAACCAAGGCTGCAAGAAATGCTAAAGGACCTGTTGTAAACAGATCAAAGGAAAAAAAGAATATAGCAAAAGAGGAATACAGTTTCAAAGAAAAAAAATTGCAATAAACAATGACATATCAGTATTAACCTTAAATGTTAATGGATTAAATGATCTGATCAAGAGACATAGGGTAGCTGCGTGGATAAGAAAACAGGACCCATACATATGCTGTCTACAAGAGACACTACTGAAATCAAAAGATGCACACAGTCTGAAGATAAAAGGATAGAAAAAAATATTTCATGCAAATGGAAATGAAAAAAAAGCTAGGGTAGCAATACTTAGACAAAATGGACTTTAAAACAAAGACCATAGTTAGAGATAAAGAAGGTCACTACATAATGATAAAGGGAGCAATCCAAAAGGAAGATATAACCATTATAAATATCTACACACCTAAAATAGGAGCACCTAAATATATAAAGCAGACTTTGATGGACTTAAAGGGAGAGATCAACAGCAATACTATAATAGTAGAAGATTTCAATACCCCATTAACATTATTAGATAAATCCTCAAGAAAGAAAATCAACAAAGAAACAGCAGAATTAAAGGACATATTAGATCAACTCGATTTAATAGATATCTTCAGAACCTTTCACCCTAAAACAGCAGATATATATTCTTTTCAACCGCTCATGGTACATTCTCTAGAATAGACCACATGTTAGGGCACAAAAATGGTCTCAACAAATTTAAGAAGATTGAAATCATATCAAGCACTTTCTCTGATCACAATGGCATTAAACTAGAAATCAACCACAATAGAAAAATTGAAAAACATTCAAACACTTGGAAACTAAATAGCACATTATTAAATAACAAATGGGTTAACACTGAGATCAAAGAAGAAATTTAAGAATTCCTAGAAACAAATGATAATGAGCATACATCAACTCAAAATTTATGGGACACAGCAAAAGCAGTCCTTAGAGGGAAGTTTATAGCATTACAGGCATACATCAAGAAGCTAGAAAAAGCTCAAATAAACAACTTAACCCTGCATCTAAAAGAACTAGAAAAAGAACAGCAAGTAAAGCCCAAAGCTAGTAGAAGGAAGGAAATAATAAAGATCAGAGCAGAAATAAATGACACAGACGCTAAAGAAACAATGCAGAGGATCAATGAAACCAGGAGCTTGTTCTTTGAAAAGGTAAACAAGATCGATGAACCTTTAACAAGACTCACCAAGAAAAAAAGAGAGAGGACTCAAATAAATAAAATTAAAAATGACAGAGGAGAAGTAACAACTGACACAACAGAAATACAAAATATTGTAAGAAAATACTATGAAGAACTCTATGCCAAAAACTAGACAATCTAGATGAAAAGGACAAATTCCTTGAATCATATAATCTTCCAAAAATCAATCTGGAAGAATTAGAAAACCTAAACAGACCAATTACAACAAATGAGATTCAAACAGCTATCAAAAAACTCCCAAAAAGGAAAAGTCCTGGGCCTGATGGCTTCACAAGTGAATTCTACCAAATATTCAAAAAAGAACTAACTCCTATCCTTCTCAAGCTATTTCAAAAAAATTCAAGAGGAAGGAAGACTTCCAAACTTTTTTTATGAGGCAAGCATAATTCTGATTCCAAAACCAGGCAAAGACAACACAAAAAATGAAAATTATAGGCCAATATCCCTGATGAACTTAGATGCAAAAATCCTCAACAAAATATTAGCAAACCGGATCCAGCAATATATGAAAAAAAAACATACACCATGATCAAGTGGGATTTATTCTTGGGAGGCAAGGCTGGTACAATATTTGCAAATCAATCAATTTGATTCATCACATAAACAAAAGAAAGGAGAACAACCACATGATAATTTCAATAGATGCAGAAAAAACATTTGATAAAGTCCAGCACCCATTCATGATGAAAACTCTCAGCAAAGTGGGAATACAGGGAACATACCTCAACATGATAAAGGCCATCTATGACAAACCCACAGCCAACATTATACTCAATGGGCAAAAGTTAAAAGCAATCCCCTTAAGATCAGGAACAAGGCAGGGGTTCCCCTTTTCCCCACTCTTTTTCAACATAGTTCTGGAAGTCCTAGCCACAGCAATCAGACAAGAAAAAGAAATAAAAGACATCCAAATTGGAAAAGAAGAAGTAAAACTATCATTATTTGCAGGTGATATGATATTGTATAGAGAAAACCCTAAAGTCTTAGTCAAAAAACTACTAGACCTGATAAATGAATTTGGCAAGGTGGCAGGATATAAAATCAATACTCAGAAATCAGAGGTATTTTTATACACTAATAATAATCTATCAGAAAGAGAAATCAAGGAATCAATCCCCTTTACCACTGCAACCAAAAAAATAATGTACCTAGTAATAAATCTAACCAAGGAGATTAAAGACTTGTACTCGGAAAATTATAAAACATTGATAAAAGAAATCAGGGAAGATACGAATAAGTGGAGGCATATACCATGCTCATGGTTAGAAAAAATAAACATCGTTAAAATGTCTATATTACCCAAAGCAATTTATAAATTCAATGAAATACCAATGAAAATACCAATGACTTACTTCAAAGATATAGAACACATATTCCAAAAGTTTATATGGAACCGAAAGAGAACACAAATAGCCTCAGCAATCTTGAAAAGGAAGAATAAAGCGGGAGGTATCACACTTCCAGATATCAAGTTATATTATAAGGCCATTGTACTCAAAACAGCATGGTGCTGGCATAAGAACAGGCACATAGATCAATGGACCAGAACAGAGAACCCAGAAATAAACCCACAGCTCTATGGACAACTGATATTTGACAAAGGAGGTAAGGAAATACAATGGAGTAAAGACAGTCTCTTCAACAAATGGTTTTGGGAAAATTGGACAGCTACCTGCAAAAAAATGATACTAGACCACCAACTTACACCACTCACAAAAAATAAACTCAAAATGGATAAAAGACTTAAATGTAAGGCGTGAAACCATAAGCATCTTAGAAGAAAACATAGGCAGTAAGCTCTCTGACATCTGTCTCAGCAATATATTTGCGGATTTGTCTCCACAGGCAAGTGAAATAAAAGACAGGATAAACAAATGGGACTTTATCAAACTAAAAAGCTTCTGCACAGCTAAAGACAATAAAAACAGAATAAAAAGACAAACTACACAATGGGAGAATATATTTGACATTGCGTCTGATAAGGGGTTAATAACCAAAATTTATAAAGAACTTGTAAACTTAATACCAGGAAGACAAACAATCCAATCAAAAAAATGGGCAAAAGAAATGAATAAACACTTCTCCAAAGAGGACACACAGATGGTCAACAGGCATATGAAAAAATGTTCAACATCACTAATGATTAGAGAAATGCAAATTAAAACCACAATGAGATATCACCTCACACCAGTCAGAATGGCGCTCATCAATAAAACAACACAGAATAAGTGCTGGCGAGGATGTGGAGAAAAGGGAACCCTCCTGCACTGCTGTTGGGAATGCAGACTGGTGCAGCCACTGTGGAAAACAGTATGGAGACTCCTCAAGAAATTAAAAATCGAACTGCCTTTTGACCCAGCTATACCACTGTTAGGAATATAACCCAAGAACACCATAGCACCATTTGAAAAGAAGAAATGCACCCCCATGTTTATGGCAGCATTGTTCACAATAGCAAAGATCTGGAAACAGCCCAAGTGTCCATCAGAGGACGAGTGGATTAAAAAGCTTTGGTATACATATATACTATGGAATACTTCTCAACCATAAGAAATGATGACATAGGATCTTTTACAACGACATGAATGGGCCTTGATAACATTATACTGAGCGAAAGAAGTAAATTAGAAAAAACGAAGAACTATATGATTCCATACATAGGTGGGACATAAAGCTGATACTCAGAGACATGGACAAGAGTTTTGGGGGTACAGGGTAGGGGGAGTAGAGGAAGGGGTTGGGTGTGGGGAGGGGCACAAAGAGCACGGCTTTTAAGCATTTGTCATACTCCCCCTTTAAGCTATAGACAGACAGCAAATATTTACTTATGGTGTTTCCACTATAAAAACTGCTGTCTTAGGGACATATGCTGAGGAACTATTTCAGCAGTTCCTCCTTCTTCAAAGACTTATATGTCAACATAGAACTCCATGTTTCATAGGACATACTCAAGCTCATTCCATGCTCCCGGGAGCTTTAACACAAGGGAATGCCCTTTTTTTTCTTTCCTTTTTTCTTTTCTTTTGTTGTTGTTGTTGTTGTTGTTGTTGTATTTTTTATTTTATTTATTTATTTTTTGTATTTTTCTGAGGATGGAATTGGGGAGGCAGTCAGACAGACTCCCACATGCGCCTGACCGGGATCCACTTGGCATACCTACCAGGGGGGAATGCTCTGCCCATCTGGGGTGTTGCTCTGTTACAACCAGAGCCATTCTGGCGACTGGGGCAGAGGCCATGGGGCCATCCTTATTGCCCGGGGTGGCTTTGCTCCGGTGGAGCCTTGGCTGTGGGAGGGGAGGTGTGAGGAGAGAGGCAGAGAGGAGGGAGAGGGGGAGGGGTGGAGAGGTAGATGGGTGTTTCTCCTGTGTGCTCTGGCCAGGAATCAAACCCGGGAATCCTGCACACCAGGCCAATGACTCTTATGGGTCTACCATATCATGCTTTTTACTTAAAAAAAATTACATTTCTTTTGAAGGCTGATGAACAGGAGACACCAAATCTTTTTCACCTGCAAACTACTACCTTCTTTATTAGATCCAGCTAATAACACTGTTTTGTCTTTTTCCAAATAGCTCCAGATATATGGAAAAGATTTATATAGGCAGATGGGGATCCTCAATCAGAGATCTTCTGAGCATGGCTTTTAAGATACCTAGAGGCAGAAAAAGCCCAATAGAGATCAGGGGAACTACCAGCTTTTAGGATACACCCTTAAAGGCTCCAACACCCTAAAGGCGTCTCATAGGATGCCATCTGGGTCCTGCTTCAATAGTGGAAAAGAAGGTCCTTGAGCTAAATAAAGCCTGCCAGGCTTACATACCTCTGCTGTGAGGAAACAGGGACACTGGAAGGTAGGCTTCCCCCTTGCTCCTCTAAGGGATGGTTCAGTCTCTTCCAGCCCTGCTCCAGCCACCTATGACCTAACCTTGCCCAGAAAACTGGGGTTTCCACTGAAGGCTGAAGGTGCCCAGGGCCGTTGGCCCCATCTATGATACTGGACGTGCCTAGGGTATTTCTTCCAAGAAGCAGGTAAACCGATCTCATTTGCACAAGGGCCACTTAACTATGTTTTGCCTGAATAGTCAGGTTTTTTATTTTTCCCTCAAAGATCACTGCTGTGGGTGTTGATAGTTCTATTTTCTGCTGCTTTGCTTAATATATAGTGTTTCCTTTATCCCTCCTACCTCAATGTCCCACTCATATTTCAGGCTGGGACCTACTCCTAATTTAGAGCTCTTTTTCCCCCTTTTGCCAACTTGTATTATGAATTTACCTCTGCCACTCAGCTTAGTGTATCCCCAGATTCTCTTTACCATGCCACAGTTGCAGAGCTCCAGGGAAAAGCAACCTGGTCTCAACTCTCCAGGCAGAGGAGAACAGAATCTCCATTTCCATGAATGCTGCAAATGGCTTTTCCAGTCTACCTGAATCATTACCAGCTAGAAGCAGCGGTCACTGGGACTTGGACATGAGCTGCAAAGTACAGAATGGTGTCAACAATGCCAGTGCCAGGTGGACTTTTCCTGTATGGACTTTTCCTGAACTCCTGCTCCCTGTGACAGCTCCTAACAGACTGAACTGTGGTTGGGTTGCATTTTTCAGGGATTTGGCATGGAGATGGGGCCAACTTGGACTTGGTGAATATATTAAGGACACTACTCTTTTATGGATTCTTGCTGTATTGGCCAAAAGTTTGCTTAAAGGCTTGTAATCACTGTAAAAAAATAGGGGACTGGATAAAGAAGATGGGGTATATATACACCATGGTATACTATTCAGCTAGAAGAATTGATGATATCGGATCACCTACAGCAGAATGGTGGAATCTTGGTAACATTATGCATAGTGAAATAGGCGAATCAGAAAAAGACAAGAACTGCAGGATTCCATATATTGGGGGACATGGTAGTGAGACTAAGAGACATGGACAGGAGTGGGGTGGTTACGGGGGATGGAAGGAGGGAAGGAGGGAGAGGGGAAAGGGGAGGGGGAGGGGTACAGAGAAAACTGGATAGAGGGTGATGGAGGGTGATCTCTCTTTGGGTGATGTGTATGCAACAGAACTAAATGACAAGATAACCTGGAGATGTTTTCTTTGAATATGTGTACCCTGATTTGTTGATGTCACCCCATTAAAATAAAAATTTATTTAAAAAAAAGGTTATATATATATATATATATATATATATATATATATATATATATCTCAACTATATTAAAACACATTGCAGACCAGTAGTTTTATTGCTAGCTTTACCCAGTGGCCAGATTAGTTTCTATTGAATGAGTACAAAATATGTTTTACATAAATGTTAAAGGCACACTTTAAAATTAAATACCCATTGCATTTTGAAGTTATTTATTACTTGTTCTTGCAAGCTAATATCTTTAAGTATGATACTTTGTAAAACACTGTGTAATATGAAGTGGAACTAAACAAAGCTGGCAAATGTAATGCGTTTCTCTTCTCTTACCATTACTTTTGCATACTTTGCAAAATTTGTAGGATATTTCTTTTTATCTGAAGATAAAATTTGCACAGGGATGTGCTGCTTCATGTTGCCTGATAATCTTTGTGGACAATCTTTCTGAGGAGCTCTCATACTTCTAACATTTGATGGATAAGGATTGCTAAATTCTGTATCTGATGACTTATCTTCTTCTGATGACATTTATTCTGTTGCTACTGTTAGTGTAAATGCTTCAACTTTCAAACATTTTAGCAAGCCTCTATTTGTTCAAATTGTTTCACAAACTCTTGTTTTATGTAGTAATAAAGTTTCTGCAATTGAAATGCTATTGTCATTGTTATCTTGGTATATGTGATTCCTCAATTCCAGATACGACTGTAGTGGTGACAGAATAAAGTCATTTAATTTTTTTCCTTCACCTGAATAAATTTCCATATTACAAATATAGCCAGTCTTGCCCTTACATACCATTCTTACAAGTAAACCATGTTTAATAATATTAGCTGGGTTTTAAGTTTGAAATAGAAGATATTCCCTCCAGGGAATCATGCCTTCATCTAATGATAATTCTTGCATAGGTTTATATATTGTTTGAAATTTACTAATAAAGTGGATGAATACAGACTGAATTTTAAATGGCCTGGATGAAGATTTAGTCATGCTTGCATTGTCACTGAAATGCCAGTAAGTCCAAATTTGTTCAAAACGATTTCAACTCATCATCTGACATCTGAGAAAATTTTGGACAGCTAGAACTGGATTTGTAAGCCAATATTCTTTCCAGGTATCCTTTCGAGTAAGCACCATTAGCACAAAAAAATTTCATATCTGTTGGAGTAACAAGAGACCACTTTATTGTTTTCAAATTTTTGTGCTTTCTCACATTTTCGTTATATATATGTTTGCTTGATGACAAAATAATTCAAAAATCAAGTTGGTGACTTCAATGAAGTTTTTAGAATCAGACAGTATAACTGTAACCCAAAACTTACCTTCCAATTTTTCCAAATTAAGTTGAAAGTCCTCCTTTGACCAATCATTATTTTGGCAACCAAGACTCAAATTACGCTCAAAATCATGTATGGAATTGTTCAAATTTTCAGTTCAGAATTACTTCAAATTACTATTTTTCACATTTTGGAAGGAAAAACTATTGCTTCAACTGTCAAAGCTTTCATCAGTTTCACTTGGAATATCTCATAAATTGTCAGCAAATATATCCAGAATTTTATCATGTTCTTCGTCACTATGTATGGTTACTGAGCACGTTAAAAACATCAAATTGAAATAAAAATAATGCTTTTTATTACTAACAAGAGACTAATCACTTTTAATTACTTTTGTAATTTTTAACTTCAGCAGATGTGTTTTTTGTTACATTGTTTCTCACTAAATGACAACAATGAATAGCCAAGAATTCTTCTAATTGGCCACAAACCTTAGAACAGAAAATACGAGAATTCTCATGATCCATCCGCAATGCATTAAAATAATGTTTTAAATGGGGTGACATGCTTTATGAGACAACGTGAATAAAATTTTTAATATTTCTTTCTTGAAAAATAATACTGTTAAATAGCTTGTCTTGGACAATCACCCCCTACAGCCTGATGGTTCTAAAGGTGCTTCTGGGAAGTGCTGTGGTGGAGAAAGAGCTAAGTAAGAAAGGAAGGGCACACACCTAGGAAACATCACTACTAAGTATAAGGTGATCAACTTTTGAGTTAGACAAAATGCACCACCTAATTCAGCTCCTGCTCCACAGCAAAAGGGGGAGACTTGAAAGCTCAAGGACTTTATCTATCTGTCTATGTAAAAAGGCATTTGGCCCTGGCCGGTTGGCTCAGTGGTAGAGCGTCAGCCTAGCGTGCGGAGGACCCGGGTTCGATTCCCAGCCAGGGCACACAGGAGAAGCGCCCATTTAATTCTCCACCCCTCCACCGTGCTTTCCCTCTCTGTCTCTCTCTTCCCCTCCCGCAGCCAAGGCTCCTTTGGAGCAAAGATGGCCCGGGCGCTGGGGATGGCTCTGTGGCCTCTGCCCCAGGTGCTAGAGTGGCTCTGGTTGCAACATGGTGATGCCCAGGATGGGCAGAGCATTGCCCCCTGGTGGGCAGAGCATCGCCCCTGGTGGGCGTGCCGGGTGGATCCCGGTCGGGCGCATGCGGGAGTCTGTCTGACTGTCTCTCCCTGTTTCCAGCTTCAGAAAAAAAAAAAAAGGCATTTGGACAGCAGTCCCAAGGATTGCACAGGGTCTAATGAGAATGAGCAGGATGACGTCTGTGACAAGGACTGAATTTCTTAAGAGAATTAGTAAGTGAGTGGTCGTGACTGCTGTTTTAAGGAAAGTTCTTTCACACTGAAAACGTCCAGCATGCCTACAATTTGCGAATGGAAAAGCAGGAATTGAACTAGTCCCCAGAGGCGCAGGTTTTTTGGTGCCTGCAGAAACCATCCCCATGACCCACAGGCATGGGATGCAAAAGATTCCCTTCAGAATGTACCTTGCCAATAACAGTACATACAAATATTATTATGCAGTGACTCCTATCAAATCATTTTCTATCTTGTCAATTTAGCAATAGTCTGCATTTTACATAGCTTTCTCAATTTAAAGAACATCTTCATTGCCATTTCAATGCCAACACTGCCCTCTAGTGGTTGAAATAGGTAGCTAGCCTGGCAGAACTGAATTTACCTTAGTTTTCCTTGTCATATAAACAGTCCTCTTCTTACCAAAAACAACTTCACAAAAGAATTATATCTTTTACTAATACTAAACCATTCCATGGTATCACTAACTATTATTACTGTACTTAAACCTCACTCTGATTAGTATCTAAGTGCTTTTTAAGTTCAAGATTTGAGAAGATTTTATTGCAAAAATAATATTCCTTGTAAATTTGGAATGTGATTTGACTAACAAAAACAATTTATTTGTCCAAAACTCCAGGAATATACCTATGGTATAAGGTAAGGATATAGATTTTCATTGCCATTTAAAGATAAATAGATAATTCTGTCTTCTCAGAAGGAAAGAATATTTACAGTTGAGTGGAATACAGGACACACATTTTGAAGGATTTCAGATACAAGTTTAGAGTCAGCTCTGCCACTGGTTAAAAATCCTAGTCAAGTAACTCGATTTTGTGATGCCTCAGTTGCACTGTCAGTACATAGGAATTAAAATGTCTGTCTCACAAACACAGTGGGGAAAATATGTATGTACAATTTCTGGCATATAGAAAGTACTCAATAAATTATATAATTAGGTATAAGTTTGTGAAAAATAGGTGAAGTGCTATTTGGAAGAACTATGAAAAATGTGAGACAAATGCTAGTCTTTCTTTAGAATTTAATCACCAAAATAAGATCATAAGACCATTCTCTCTAGATGCTATAGTTTTTAGTAATTCTTTGAAATAACATTTACCATATGCTAACCACCACTGGAAGGAAGAGTTTATTTAATCCTATAACTACCCCATACAAGAAAATGAGAGATGAAAGATCAAGATCAAGCAGCTTGGATGTGACTCAGTGGGCATTTGAACACAGTGCCTATTAAACTCCAGCTGCAACCTTCTAATACTATGCTGCACCCCCTCCCTAAGGCCAGCTCCACCGTGGTAAGGAGCACACCAACCCGGGTTATATGCTATCACTGATAGTTGACGGAAGACTTAAGCTCAGGCTGACCAGATTTCGGAGGATAGAGAAATGAGCTACTGCCCAAGAGTCAAAGTGTTTCTAATTAAAAACTCTCCCTACCTCTGTTTGTCACGCATAAACCAGAAAACTGAACAAGCAAAATGTTCACAAGTGTTCAGCACCTTACAGTATGTGGTTTCTCCAAACTACTAAAGACTATTTTTGTCCACACAATAAAACTAACCCAGAAAAATATTATGTTCCATTTTATACATACGAGGCTGAGACAGTTAAGTAGATCATACCAGATCCCATAACCAGGAAATGGCAAAGCTACAACCCTTAAACCCCACTGTTTGCTGCTGGTCCTCTTCCATTCCCTACAAGCTCTCTAGGTAAAATTTCTTTTAAAAAATCCTGTTTATAAGTGCAAGATTTCAAAGCCTACTTTTCAATATTGTCACAAGTTCAAAATCCAATCTTTATTAGAGGGACAAAGAACACAGGTTTGAGATTGATCAGGCCAGGGTACTATATTCCCAAGAAGCTATTGTTGCTGTTTTCCATTCCCAGGTCAGCTGTACCTCTGCCAAGCAACAAAGGAGGTTAGGGCGGGAGAGCGGGGTAAATTGTCAGTCCTCATATCTACCTACAAATCTATCAGCACTAATAGAAACTCATGTTCAACTGACAACTTTCTGGGTTAGTAGCTGCATTGCTGCATTTGGAGGACACACATCATGTTTTGCAGGGGGAAGTAGAATTGGTTCTGTGTATTGATGTTGTTGAGAACTTCCAATAAAACCTGAAGATTGTAGAGGCTTTTACCAAAACTGCCAAATAAGACTTCTGGCAGCACATCATATCTTTAGGCTCACTTCTATAATTTCAAGCTCTACAATATTTATCACATCCTAATAACATCTAAAATATCTTTTGAAAATGAGGTAAGTTAGAAGGGCCCAATACCTTGAGGTCACTATCCTCCACCCTGAAAGCCTATCCACTCTTTGTGTTCATAATCTTCACTCAGAATGAAACACTACTGATTTCCTTTTTTATTGAAGGGGGGAAAAATCTCTAAAGATAAAATTGGCCACCTGTCCCCCACTACCATTATGTGTTATGGAGGGGCAGGAATCTCCAGTAGTTTTTCAATTCAAGAAGCAAAGACACTCTTAAGCATATGGGGACAACCAAGACTGCACTTTCCAAAGTCACCAGGCAAAGTATCTTGTCCCTTACTAAAAGAAAAACCAATACCTATAGACATATGCAGCTGCAAACAATTACTTATCTCTAATAAACACTCACTTAAAAGATTAATTTAAAAAACCTTGCTGCCTACACCTGTGTGAGAAAAGTAAACAAGTTTTCAGAGGAAAGGACAGTATCTACATTAAAAAAACCTGTCTCTAAAAGTATGTCAATGGTCACTTCCAGACATCAATACTAACTAATCAAGGCATAAAATAACAGGTCTCATTATTAAGTGGTCTGGGTTACTCCCAAAATAAGTAGATTATTGATCCTGTTACTAAATATTGTCAATCTCCTATAGAAATATAAGTCCCATACTACTCATTAAAAATGACATGAAATTAATTATCTGAAAGAGGTTTTAGGTACCGATAATAGCTTCTTAGCTCTACCCAGGGACAGAGGAATACATACTTAAGATTTCATGAACAACCAAAAATCTCTGCAGTGCATGGACAAGAGATACAAAATACTGCCTCTTACCAGGCACAATCAAAGTTCCAGACAGTGTGCTAGGAACATTTCATGGGTTATTGGTATTTTCATCACAAAAGATGTCATTAATATCATTTCCATAGTTTAAGAAAGTGATGTAGTCTATCATCATACAATTTGTAAGTAGCCAAACAGGAATAAAAATCATCTTACTCCCAATCATAAAGTTCTTTTTTCTCTCTTTTTGGCTCAATCTCCCACCCAGTCCCCCACCCCTGACAGATGTGAACTGGCACTCTAGCTATGAGTCTATCTCTATTTTGCATGTTAGTTCATATTATTCATTAGATTCCATGTATGAGTTAAATCATATTTTACTTGTCTTCTTCCTATTTCATTTAGCATAATGTCCTCCAGACATATACAAATTAAAATCACAATAAGATATCACATCATACATGTCAGAATGGCCATCACCAATAAGTCAACAAACCGCAAGTTTTGGTAAAAGTGTGGAGAGAAGGGAACCCTTGTGCACAGTTGGTGGCAATGCAGGTTGATGCAGCCACCATGGAAAACAGTATGGAATTACCTCAAAAAAATAAAAATGAAACTGCCTTATGACCCAGTGATTCTACTTCCTAGAATAAACCCAAAACACGGTTTTGAAAGAATATATTCACCCTTATGATCATTGCAGTGTTATTTACAATAGCCAAGATTCGGGAGCAGACCAGGTCCACCAGTAGATGAGTGGGTAACCAAACATAAAGAAAGTCTTACTCACTCTGCTACTCTACCTCAGGGGCCAAGCAGTTAACAGTCTCAAGTGGGCTGCAAGCTGGAATCACTTCAAAATCTGGGTTGTTTTGTTCAAATGCTAATATCTAGATTTAATCCTCAGGGATATAATAGATTTCAAGTGTGTCCTGTACTTTGGGATGTTTTTTTCTAAAACTTGACAGGTAATTTATTTACAGCCAAGACTGTAAGTTACTGATATAAAATAATCAGAAAGGCTTGTGCATTTTCCCCCCTTCATATTGAGTGCCAGAAATAGGGAGTTAACATAAGACTTCAAAGGATTAGTTTGAGGATCATTCCAAATCTCAGCTGCCACTTGCTAGTTTTTTAATTTAGGCAGAATTAACCTCTCTAAATTTTAGTTTTTCTCATCCATAAAATGGAAACTCCAAGGGCAGCATTCATGGTGATTAAGTTAAATATCACAAATCAGAGCTTAACATGATGCCTGATTGGCAGTAAGTATTCTGAAAATGTCACTAGTATTTGTCCTATTATCATCATTTTTGAAATATTACATCTATTATTTTAGTGGTTTCATTAAATGTAAATAAGAAATCAAGCATAAAATAACATCAGTAATGTTAATAACTATACAGGAGATTATCCATTAGAGTTTGTGAAATATGTTCACATATCTCTTTGATTAATACATATCACATCTCTGTGACAAACTGTCTCAGATAATAATTGAAAATGTGTTTACTTTACAATAATGTTTCTCTGAGTAAAAATTTGATTTCAGGAAATGAACAATAGGGAGTTGTCATCAATGAGCACATTCAAAATGATATGCCCTCGATTGTGCAGCTAGTTTTAGAAAATGAATTTCAAAGATGATGATGCTATAATAGCATCCTGCAAAAATGACTGAAAAGGAATGAACCTCTTAGGGTGTACAAGATTTAATATATTTGTTTTTAATTCAAATTTCCTCATTTTGTTGTGCCAACTTAGAATAGTTCTGGACATATACAAAAAGATACATGTGAGACCTCAGAAAATGTTCAAAGACTTGAATCATTACAGAAAAAATAACACATTTTTTTTTTACTTTGGATCCCAGTCAATTCAAAGGCCCAAAATATTTTTTCTCAATTGAGAGACATCCCGCAATGCATACAGATAAAATTATCTGACTTTTTTTTATTGTATAGAAATGGCCTCTGGAAGGAGATCCTGAAGGTTTACAGATTCTCAAAATGATTTTTTTTATATTTCAATAATATTTTCTAAAGGTATATAACTACTGTATATTCAATACCAATCCTATAACCTTTATGAAGATTGTGTAAAAAAGAAAAGCTTGAAAATTAATCTAAAAAAATCATCATATTTGTATGGAACCACAAAAGATCCCAAGTAACTAAAGCAATCCTGAGAAAAAAGACTTATGCTGGAGGTAGCACAATACTCGATTTTAAACTATACTACAGAACCATGATAATCAAAACAGCATGAGAGTGATGTCAGAGAAATGGCAGCATTAGACATAGTCCTCATCTCTCTCCTGAAAATGTCAACAAATTGAACAACTATAATGCAGTAAAGCAACCCAAGCCCAGCTGTGCCTGAAAGATTTGTGGACCTAAGAGACAGAAGGTGGGACAGGTTGAAAAGAGGAGCCAAAGATAAAACACTTTTGTGGTTCATTCTTGAAATGAGAGAAGCCAGAGTACCACATTTTTCTCTTTCCTTGCATGACTGAGGGAGGCTCATTTGACTCAGGTTTTGTGTTATGCCAGGAGATGTAGAAAGATTAAGGGCAGAAGGGAAGGAGCTGAATTAAGATGGGCACAACTGAGCACAGGATCATGGCCAGAGTTCCCTTGTTCTTCTGGAATTGCTCGGCTCCACTTGTAATTATCCAGCACACATGCACATGCACAACTTGCAGCACTCTGTTAATCTGCACAAGCATAGTGCACGGAGTTTGGCAGCATTCAAATGCAATCAATCAACAGCGCTCAAGCACACCTGCCCTCAGTGAGCAGCCTGAACTCTACCCATAGACTGTACTCTGCACAGTGTGGGAGAGAACCACAGTGTGGCCCCCCAGCCTCACTGTTCCCGCCACCCTTCCCTTGTGGTACAAAGATTGGCCATGTTGGACCCACCAAAGCTGACTCTCTGGGGCCACTTTCTCCCTTGAGAGGCAGAGGTGATCCATGTCTGAACCCCTATTCTCTGGAAATGTGGGGAAGAGCACCAGGAGACCTGAAACTACCATTGCTAGAACCATAAAGTCACAAAGCCATAAAAGCTGAACCTGTAATGCCCTTACAACATGCCCCATCACCAAAACTATTGTAGCTCTGTCTACATCATTATGACAGTAATGCCTCAGCAGAGTTCTGCCCAAGAATTTCACAGAGTCAAAACTTGTACTACAGTGATACCTACTAGAAAAAGAAAAAGTAATCTATCAAAACTGAAAACATTTTCTATTTCTCATTTTTTATTCTTTCCTTATTCTTCTTTCTCTTTTTCTTATTTAAATTTCATTACTCATAGTTTTTTTTTAATTTTTTATTCTTATTTTTTCTGAGTGTTTTATGACTTATTTTTTATAATTTTTTGTTTACTCTTTTTTCTTCCCTCCCTTTTCTTCATTTTTATGTTTAGCTCTTTTTCTCACATGAATTTTATTTCTCTTCAAATTATTATTATTATTATTTTTTAAATAAATTTTTATTAATGGTAATGGGATGACATTAATAAATCAGGGTACATATATTCAAAGAAAACATGTCTAGGTTATTTTGTCATTAAATTATGTTGCATACCCCTCGCCCAAAGTCAGATTGTCCTTCGCCACCCTCTATCTAGTTCTCTGTGCCTCTCCCCCTCCCCCTAACTCTCCCCCTGTACTCCCTCCCCCCACCCCTGGTAACCACCACACTCCTGTCCATGTCTCTTAGTCTCATTTTTATCTTCCACCAATGTATGGAATCATGTAGTTCTTGTTTTTTTCTGATTTACTTATTTCACTCCTTATAATGTTATCAAGATCCCACCATTTTGCTGTAAATGATCCGATGTCATCATTTCCTATGGCTGAGTAGTATTCCATAGTATATATGTGCCATATCTTCTTTATGCAGTCTTCTATTGAAGGGCTTTTTGGTTGTTTCCATGTCTTGGCCACTGTGAACAGTGCTGCAATGAACATGGGGCTACATGTGTCTTCACGTATCAATGTTTCTGAAGTTTTGGGGTATATACCCAGTAGAGGGATTGCTGGGTCATAAGGTAGTTCTATTTGCAGTTTTTTGAGGAACCACCATACTTTCCTCCATAATGGTTGTACTACTTTACAGTCCCACCAACAGTGAATGAGGGTTCCTTTTTCTCCACAGCCTCTCCAACATTTGCTATTACCCGTCTTGTTGATAATAGCTAATCTAACAGGGGTGAGGTGGTATCTCATTGTAGTTTTGATTTGCATTTCCCTAATAACTAATGAAGCTGAGCATCTTTTCATATATTTGTTGGCCATTTGTATCTCTTCCTGGGAGAAGTGTCTATTCATGTCCTCTTCCCATTTTTTTATTGGATTGTTTGTTTGTTTGTTGTTGAGTTTTATGAGTTCTTTGTAAATTTTGGAAATTAGGCCCTTATCTGAGCGGTTGTTTGAAAATATCATTTCCCATTTAGTTGGCTGTCTGTTTATTTTTATATCAGTTTCTATTGCTGAGCAAAAACTTTTTATTCTGATGTAGTCCCATTCATTTATCTTTGCCTTCACTTCTCTTGCCATTGCAGTCAAGTTCATAAAATGTTCTTTAAAACCCAAGTCCATGAGTTTAGTACCTATGTCTTCTTCTATGTACTTTATTGCTTCAGGTCTTATATTTAGGTCTTTGATCCATTTTGAATTAATTTTAGAATTCAACTGCAAAAAAGAGGGGGAAAAACCCACAAAAATGTGGAAACTAAACAACATACTTCTAAAAAATGAATGGGTCAAAGAAGAAATAAGCGCAGAGATCAAAAGATATATACAGACAAATGAAAATGAAAATACAACATATCAGAATCTCTGGGATGCAGCAAAAGCAGTAATAAGAGGAAAGTTCATATCACTTCAGGCCTATATGAACAAACAAGAGATAGCCGAAGTAAACCACTTAACTTCACACCTTAAGGAACTAGAAAAAGAAGAACAAAGACAACTCAAAACCAGCCGAAGAAAGGAGATAATAAAAATCAGAGCAGAAATAAATGAAATAGAGAACAGAAAAACTATAAAAAAAATCAATAAAACAAGGAGCTGGTTCTTTGAAAAGATCAACAAAATTGACAAACCCTTAGCAAGACTCACCAAGGAAAAAAGGCACAGGACTCAAATAAATAAAATCCAAAATGAAAGAGGAGAGATCACCACAGACATCATAGATATACAAAGAATTATTGTAGAATACTATGAAAAATTATATGCCACCAAATACAACAATCTAGAAGAAATGGATAAATTCCTAGAACAATACAACCTTCCTAGACTGAGTCATGAAGAAGCAGAAAGCCTAAACAGACCAATCAGCAGGGAGGAAATAGAAAAAACTATTAAAAACCTCCCCAAAAATAAAAGTCCAGGCCCAGACGGTTATACTAGTGAATTCTATCAAACATTCAAAGAAGACTTGGTTCCTATTCTACTCAAAGTCTTCCAAAAAATTGAAGAAGAAGCAATTATTATATTTTTACTCATAGTTTTTTCTGGTATTTTGTTTGCTTCTGATTTCATTGTTATTCTCTTTTTCTTGGTTCTTGCTCTTTATTTTCTGTCATTTTTATTTCTACATATCATTAATCTTAGAATTCTTATTATTTAACTGTATTTCATCAACTTTTATTTTTCATTTCTTAGTTGTCTCTTGTTAGAGTTCTTAATAATATAATTCTCAAATTCAATCCAGGAAAAAGAAATTAAACATCAAGGATACACAAGACAAAATTGTAGTTAATATTAGTAATAAAAAATCTCCAACCCAAATGCCCTAGGCAGCAGCAGCAGAGGGGGTGGTGGGCCTGCACACACACCACACCTAGGAAACACAGAGGCCACACCCAGTGGACTCCAGTGGCCAAAACCTTCTTTTACACAAACAAAATGAGAAGGCAGAGAAATGCAACACAAATGAATCAGGAGAAATCCCCAGAAAAGAACCTGAATGAGTTAGATATAACCAAATTACCAGATGCAGAGCTGAAAATAATGATTCTTAGGATGCTCAAAGATCTTAGAACAACAATAAATGGTCATGATGAACACCTAAATAAAGACATAGCAAATATAAAAAAGAACATTGAAATAATAAAAAAGAATCAGTCAGAAATGACAAATACAATATCAGAAATGAAGATCAAAATGGAAGAAATTAAAAGCAGGATAGATGAAGATGAGAATCGAATCAGTGAGTTAAGAGGACAAGATAAATGAAAGCACAAAAGCAGAGCAGAGGAAAGAAAAGAGACTCAAAAAGTCTGATGAAACTCTAAGAGAGCTCTGTGACAACATGAAGAGAAATAACATCCACATCATAAGGGTTCCTGAAGAAGAGAAAGAACAAGGAATAGAGACATTGTTCAAACATATCATAGCTGAAAACTTCCCTCAATTAAGGCAGAATAACATCTCACAAGCTCAAGAAGCACAGAGAACTCCATTAAAAAGTAACTCAAAGAAATCTACACCACAACACATCATAATTAATACACCAAAGCTAAGTGATAAAAAGAAAATATTAAAAGCTGCTAAGAAAAAATGGCTATCACCTACAAAGGAACCCCCATAAGGATGACTTCCAACTTCTCAACAGAAACACTTGAGGCAGAAGAGAATGGCAAGAAATATACAAAGAAATGCAGAACAAGAGCCTACAACCAAGAAAACTTTTTCCAGCAAGGCTATCATTTAAAATTGAAGGAGAAATAAAAAGCTTTCCAGACAAAAAAAAAAAAAAAAAAAACAAAAAAAACAAAAACAAAAAAAAGCCCTCAAAAAATTCACTACAACCGAGAGATGATGTCAGAGTAATGGCAAGGTAGGAAGCAATACCAATAAATCTCCCCCAAAACTCAACAAGATCTTCAACCAGAAACAGAAAAACTTATCCTTGGAGCCTCCAGATGTTTCACAATACACCTGAAGGAATGGTCGAGCGAAAAATTGGCTAAATATATAACCAAACCCCGAAGGAAATAGGGAGTAAGAAATGCTCCACCTTCCTCACTAATGTAAACAGGGCGGCTTTCTCTGGGAACTGTGAATATAGAAACTGAGGCGGGCAAAGGAGGTGAATAAATCCAGGCCGCAGCACAAACGGTCGAACCAGGCTTTGGCACGGAGATCCAAGCCAAGGAAAAACTGTTCCTGTGGCAACCCAGGCAATACAAGCTAACAATCGCGCCAAACCCAGACAAAGAAAGACAAGCGGGGCAGCCATTTTACCCGATCTCCTGGTTGGCACGCACAGATAGTGGGTGAGAGATTTCTTCCAAAGACCCGGGAGAGGGTGCCCGTATTACCCCACAGAGAGGCAGAGTCAGAGGCCTTTGTGTGGGCCAAAAGTGGAATCTCTGGGCAGCCCCAGCGCCCTGGGAAAGCCGCGCATGGAAGGGAGCAAGAACTAATTCCAACGGTGGAACTTTTCCATGCTGGTGGGGGTTTCACACAGAGGGAAACGTGGCCAGCCTGATATCCTGGTCTGCGCGTGCAGATAGCGAGAGATTCCTCCAAGTGCCTCGGCAGTACGTGCCCATGTTATCACACAGAGGGGCAGAGTCAAGGGCCTTTGTGTGGGCCAAAGCGGAATCTTGGGCCGCCACAGCAACTTGCAAAAGCTGTGCATGGGGACAGAGCGAGAGCCAATTCCAAGGCTGGAACTTTTCCATGCAGTTGGGGGTTCCACTCAGAGCGTGAGACTGGCGGCCGGATATCCTGGTCTGCGCACGCAGATAGTGAGCGAGAGTTTCCTCCAAGTGCCCCGGGAGAGGGTACCTGCCTGTGTTACCGGACAGAGTGGCAGAGCCAGAGGTCTTTGAGTGGGCGGAAGCCCCACCTGATTATGCTAGCAGCACTGACTGACTGAGCCTTACACAGAGCCCTGTGCTGAGTGGAAATAGAGTGGGGAGTTGCCAGCTCTTTGAACCTCTTACTATCCAGGCAGAGGCAGCAGCAACCCCATAGCTGGATTATCAGGCTACTAATTGAGGAAGAAAAGACTAGGAGAAAGGCTCCAGGAACACAGACTCTCTCACTCTCAGAGCCTATAAATGCTAATGAGCCTCGACTGCCAACGAGACTAAAGCACAATACATGACATTGCCATAGAGACTTATCAACTGCAAACCTCTACCTGAGCGTGCCAAAGGGGCAGGACCCGGGGTACAGAGTCACCAACCAGGAAGAGGGAGAGAAAAGAAAAAGCAAGAAGATAACCTCTCAAAATCAAGAATAATCTGCAGACTTTATAACCTATCCCATTTTATTATATTTGTTGGTTTGTTTCTCTTATCTTCATACTTGATATTTTTTTTCCTCCTCCAATTTGGCCGATTAATTCTCTGCCTGTCTTACTCTCTCTGCTCCTTGAACTACACTACACATAAGTGTTACATCTCCCATTATCTTTTCTTTCCTCTTCCTTTCTCTCTATGAGGTTTGCACTCCAAAACCCTTAACTCTCTCTCTCTCTCTCTCTCCTCTTTTTTCTTTTTTCTTCTTTTAGTGGTTTTCTCTTTTTTTCTCTCTCTCTCTCTCTTTCTTTTCTCCCTCTATATTAGTTTCTTCCTTTCTCCTTTACATCTCCTCTCATTCAAACCTTAATAACAAACAAATTATCTTATCTGGGACTCAAACTTATGTTTGTGGCATTTTGGGGGGTTTTTACTTCACGTTTTCAACTGACTAGCAGTGCTCCCATCCCTGGATCTCCATTTTATCTAGTTCTTGCTCCACTAATTACAATAGTAATTTTTTAGTTTGTCCCCCCATTTTTCAGATTCCCTCTTATTCCTCTCATCATAACTCTTAGTCAACCAACACCTAAAAGCAAATTATTTTATTCTTGACACAAATTTTTTCCTTATTTGCTTTTTGTGGGTCCATACCCCCTTCTATTTCTTTCTTTCTTTCTTTCTTTCTTTCTTTCTTTCTTTCTTTTTTTTTTGCCCATTTATTACTTTTTCCCAATTCAGGCCCTCCATTACAGGCATTGTTTGTTATAATTCACAGTTCACCACAAGATTTTCTCAAGAAAGAGGAAAGAGGAGAGGAGAGGAAAAAAGGAGAAGGGGAATAATTTCCTTTTTTAAAAAATTTTTATTTTATTTTATTTTTTTATTTCATTATTAATTTTTTTTTAAAAAACAACTTTTCAATTTTTTATTTTTTTAACTTTTTATTCTTTATTAAATCTCATTAATACTATCAACAAAACCACCCTCAGATGCCATTAAAGAAGAGAAAATCAAATATCATGGATACAAAAGAAAGAGAGGTAACACAGCTAGATGAGGAAAAATCTTTGAAGAAAAAATTTAATATATTGGAAACATTGGAGCTAAATGACAGAGAATTCAAGATAGAATTCCTAAAAATTCTCCAAGATATACAAGAAAACACAGAAAGGCAATTTAGGGAGCTCAGAAAACAACTCAATGAACACAAAGAATATATGTCCAAGAAAATTGAAACTATAAAAACAAATCAAACAGAGATGAAAAACTCAATTCATGAGCTGAAAAACAAGGTAACAAGCTTCGCTCATAGAACAGGCCAGATAGAAGAGAGGATTAGTGAAATAGAAGACAAGCAACTTGAGGCACAACAGAGAGAAGAAGAAAGAGACTCAAAAAACAAAAAAAATGAGATAGCCCTACAAGAATTATCTGAATCCATCAGAAAGAATAACATAAGAATAATAGGTATATCAGAGGGAGAAGAAAGAGAAAATGGAATGGAGAACATACTCAAACAAATAATAGATGAGAATATCCCAAGCCTGTGGAAAGAACTAAAGCCTCAAGTTCAAGAAGCAAACAGAACTCCGAGTTTTCTTAACCCCAACAAACCTACACCAAGGCATATTATAATGAAATTGGCACAAACCAACAGCAAAGAAAAAATTCTCAAGGCAGCCAGGGAAAAGAAGAATACAACATATAAAGGAAGGCCCATTAGTTATCATCAGATTTCTCAGCAGAAACTCTACAAGCTAGAAAATAGTGGACCCCAATATTTAAAGTCCTGAAAGAGAGGAACTTTCAGCCATGAATACTATACCCATCAAAGCTATCCTTCAACTATGAAGGAGAAATAAAAACATTCACAGATACAGAAAAGAAGAGGAAATTTATCATTAGAAAACCCCCACTCCAGGAATTACTAAAGGGGGTTCTCCAATCAGATACAAAGAAGAAGAAAAAAACAGAGCCACAAGTAAAAGCTCCAAGAAGAACACAATAAAACCAAATTTAAACTGTGACAACAACAAGAAAGGGGGGGTGAGAAGATGTAGATTAACAGTAGCAAAGGACAATGGAGTGCAAAAATACTCATGAAATATTTCGCTACAATGAACAGGGTAGGAAACCTTTTCATTACTTAAAAGTAACCACCATTGAAAAAACCACCACAAAAGCACATGAGATAAAAAAGATAGCAACAGAAAAAAGATGTATGGAATAAAACCAAATTAAAAAAGAGATAGAAAAATGAAAGAGGAGGATCAAACAAGACACAAAACTAACAGAAAGCAATCTATAAAATGACAATAGGGAACTCACAAGTGTCAATAATTACACTAAATGTGAACGGATTAACCTCACCAATAAAAAGACACAGAGTAGTAGAATGGATTAAAAAAAGAAAATCCAACTGTATGCTGCCTACAGGAAACTCATCTAAGTAACAATGATAAAAACAAATTCAAAGTGAAAGGCTGGAAAACAATACTCCAAGCAACTAACATCCAAAAAAAGCAGGTGTAGCAATACTCATATCTGATAATGCTGACTACAAGACAGAAAAAGTACTCAGAGACAAAAATGGCCATTTCATAATGGCTAAGGAGACACTGAATCAAGAAGACATAACAATTCTTAATATATATGCACCAAACCAAGAAGCACCAAAATATATAAGACAGCTACTTATTGACCTTAAAACAAAAACTGACAAAAATACAATCATACTTGGAGACCTCAATACTCCGCTGACGGCTCTAGATCGGTCAACCAAACAGAGAATGAACAAAGATATAGTGGCCTTAAAGAAAACACTAGAGAACCTGGATATAATAGACATCTAGAGGACATTTTATCCCAAAGTGGCAGAGTATATATTTTTCTCCAGTGTGCATGGATCATTCTCAAGAATTGACCATCTGTTGGGCCACAAAAACAACATTAGCAAATTCAGAAAAATCTAAGTTGTACCAAGCATATTTTCTGATCATAAAGCCTTGAAACTAGAATTCAACTGCAAAAAGAGGAAAAAAATTCCAGAAAAATGTGGAAACTAAACAACATACTTTTAAAAAATGAATGGGTCAAAGAAGAAATAAGTGCAGAGATCAAAAGATATATACAGACTAATGAAAATGACAATATGACATATCAGAATCAATGGGATACAGCAAAAGCAGTGATAAGAGGGAAGTTCATATCACTTCAGGCCTATATGAACAAACAAGAGAGAGCCCAAGTGAACCACTTAATTTCACACCTTAAAGAACTAGAAAAAGAAGAACAAAGACAACCCAAAACCAGCTGAAGAAAGGAGATAATAAAAATCAGAGCGGAAATAAATGAATTAGAGAACAGAAAAACCATAGAAAAAATTAATAGAACAAGGAACTGGTTCTTTGAAAAGATCAACAAAATTGACAACCCCTTGGCAAGACTTACCAAGGAAAAAAGAGAAAGAACTCATATAAACAAAATCCAAAACGAAAGAGGAGAAATCACCACGGACACTGTAGATATACAAAGAATTATTGTAGAATAATATGAAAAACTTTATACCACTAAATTCAACAACCTAGAAGAAATGGATAAATTCCTAGAACAATACAACCTTCCTAGACTGAGTCAAGAAGAAGCAGAAAGCCTAAACAGACCTATTAGTAGAGAAGAAATAGAAAAAAATATTAAAAAACTACCAAAAATAAAAGTCCAGGCCCTGACGGCTATACCAGCGAATTTTTATCAAACATTCAAAGAAGACTTGGTTCCTATTCTACTCAAAGTCTTTCAAAAATTTGAAGAAGAAGCAATACTTCCAAACACATTTTATGAGGCCAACATAACCCTCATACCAAAACCAGGCAAGGATGGCACAAAAAAAGAAAACTACAGACCAATATCTCTAATGAATACAGATGCTAAAATACTAAACAAAATACTAGCAAATCGAATACAACAACATATTAAAAAAATAATACATCATGATCAAGTGGGATTCATCCCAGAATCTCAAGGATGGTTCAACATACGTAAAACGGTTAACGAAATACACCATATCAACAAAACAAAGAACAAAAACCACATGATCTTATCAATAGATGTAGAAAAAGCTTTCGATAAAATACAACACAATTTTATGTTTAAGACTCTCAACAAAATGGGTATAGAAGGAAAATATCTCAACATGATAAAGGCTATATATGATAAACCATCAGCTAACATCGTATTAAATGGCACTAAACTGAAGGCTTTCCTTGTTAAATCAGGAACAAGACAGGGTTGTCCACTCTCTCCACTCTTATTTAATGTGGTACTAGAGGTTCTAGCCAGAGCAATCAGACAAGACAAAGAAATAAAAGTCATCCATATCGGAAAAGAAGAAATAAGGTATCACTTTTTGCAGATGATATGATCCTATACATCGAAAACCCCAAAGAATCCACAAAAAGACTACTAGAAACAATAAGCCAATACAGTAAGGTCGCAGGATACAAAATTAACATAGAGAAGTCAGTAGCCTTTCTATATGCCAACAATAAAACAATTGAGAACGAACTCAAAAGAAGAATCCCCTTCACGATTGCAACAAAAAAAAATAAAATACTTAGGAATAAACATAACAAAGAATGTAAAGGACTTATATAATGAAAACTATAAACCATTGTTAAGGGAAATCAAAAAAGATATAATGAGATGGAAGAATATACCTTGTTCTTGGTTAGGTAGAATAAATATAATCAAGATGGCTATATTACCCAAAGCAATATAAAAATTTAATGCAATTCCCATCAAAATTCCAATGACATTTTTTTAAAGAAATAGAGCAAAAAATCATCAGATTTATATGGATCTAAAAAATGACCCGAATAGCCAAAGCAATCCTAAAGAAAAAGAATGAAGCTGGGGGCAATACAATACCTGACTTCAAACTCTATTATAGAGCTATGACAATCAAAACAGCATGGTATTGGCAGAAAAATAGACACTCAGACCAATGGAACAGAATAGAAAGTCCAGAAATAAAACCACATATATATAGTCAAATAATTTTTGATAAAGGGGCCAAGAACACACAATGGAGAAAAGAAAGCATCTTCAATAAATGGTGCTGGGAAAACTGGAAAGCCACATGCAAAAGAATGAAACTGGACTACAGTTTGTCCCCCTGTACTAAAATTAACTGAAAATGGATCAAAGATCTAAACATAAGACCTGAAACAATTAAGTACATAGAAGAAGACATAGGTACTAAACTCACGGACCTGGGTTTTAAAGAGCATTTTATGAATTTGACTCCACAGGCAAGAGAAGTGAAGGCAAAAATTAATGAATGGGACTACATTAGACTAAGAAGTTTTTGCTCAGCAAGAGAAACTGATAACAAAATAAACAGAAAGCCAACTAAATGAGAAAAGATATTTTCAAACAACAGCTCAGATAAGGGCCTAATATCCAAAATATACAAAGAATTCATAAAACTCAACAACAAACAAACAAACAATCCAATAAAAAAATGGGAAGAGGATATGAACAGACATTTCTCCCAGGAAGAAATACAAATGGCCAATAGATATATAGAAAGATGCTCATCTTTTTTAGCTATTAGAGAAATGCAAATGAAAACTGTAATGAGATACCACCTCACACCTGTTCGATTAGTTATTATCAGCAAGACAGGTAATACCAAATGTTGGAGAGGCTGTGGAGAAAAAGGAACCCTCATCCACTGTAGGTGGGAATGTAAAGTAGTAAAACCATTATGGAAGAAAGTATGGTGGTTCCTGAAAAAAACTGAAAATAGAACTACCTTATGACCCAGCAATCTCTTTACTGGGTATATACCCCCAAAACTCAGAAACATTGATACCTAAAGACACATGCAGCCCAATGTTTATTGCAGCATTGTTCACAGTGGCCAGGACATGGAAACAACCAAAAAGCCCATCAATAGATGACTGGATAAAGAAGATGTGGCACATATACACTATGGAATACTACTCAGACATAAGAATTGATGACATCGGATCATTTACAGCAAAATGGTGGGATCTTGAAAACATGATATGAAGCGAAATAAGTAAATCAGAAAAAAACAAGAATTGCATTATTCCATACGTAGGTGGGACATAAAAGTGAAACTAAGAGACATTGATAAGAGTGTGGTGGTTATGGGGGGAGGGGGGAAATGGAGAGGGAAATGGGGAGGGGGAGGGGTACAAAGAAAACTAGATAGAAGGTGACAGAGGACAATCTGACTTTGGGTGATGGGTATGCAACATAATTGAACGACAAGATAACCTGGACTTGTTATCTTTGAATATATGTATCTTGATTTATTGATGTCACTCCATTAAAAAAATAAAATTAAAAAAAAAATTACTACAACCAAACCAATGCTGCAAGAAATGCTAAGGAGCCTGTTGTAAACAGATCGAAGGAGAAAAAGAATATAGCTAAAGAGGAACACAGTTTTGAATAATAAAATGGCAATAAACAAATGCATATCAATAACCTTAAATGTAAATGGATTAAATAATCCAATCAAAAGACATAGGGTAACTGCGTGGATAAGAAAACAGGACTCATACATATGCTGTCTATAAGAGATACACCTTAAAACAAAAGATACACATAGACTGAAGATTTAAAAAATGGAAAAAAATAATTCACGCAAATAGAAATGAACAAAAATCTAGGGTAGCAATACTTATATCAGACAAAATGGACTTCAAAACAAAGGCTATAGTAAGAGATAAAGAAGGTCACTATGTAATGATAAAGGGAGCAATCCAACAGGAAGATGTAACCATTATAAATATCTATGTACCTAATATAGGAGCACAAAAATATATAAAGCAGACTTTGAAGCATTTAAAGGGCGAGATCAACAACAATACTATAATAGTAGGGGATTTCAATAACCCACTAACATCACTAAATAGATCCTCAAGAAAGAAAATTAACAAAGAAACAGCAGACTTAAAGGACATACTAGATCAACTGGATTTAATAGATATCTTCAGAACATTTTACCCTAAGGCAGCAGAATATACATTCTTTTCAAGTGCTCATGGAACATTCTCTAGGATAGACCACATATTAGTGCACAAAAGTGGTCTCAACAAATTTAAGAAGATTGAAATCATAACAAGCACTTTCTCTGATCACAATAGCATGAAACTAGAAATCAACCACAACACAACAACTGAAAAATACTCACTTGGAGACTAAATAGCATGTTATTAAATAACAAATGGGTTAACAATGAGATCAATAAATAAATTAAAAATTCCTTGAATAGGATGATAATGAGCATACATCAACTCAAAATTTATGGGATAAAGAAAAAGTAGTCCTGAGAGGGAAGTTCATAACATTACAGGCATACCTTAAAAGCTAGAAAAAGCTCAAATAAACAACTTGACCCTGCATCTAAAAGAACTAGAAAAAGAACATCAAGTAAAGCCCAGAGCTAGTAGAAGGGAGGGAATAATAAAGATCAGAGCAGAAATAAATGACAAAGAGGCTAAAGAAACAATAAAGAGGATCAATGAAACCAAGAGTGGGTTCTTTGAAAACAAGATTGATGAACCTTTAACCAGACTCACCAAGAAAAAGAGAGAGAGGACTCAAATTAATATAATTAAAAATGAGAGTGGAGAAATAACAACTGACACAACAGAAATACAAAATATTGTAAGAAAATACGATAAAGAATTGTATACCAAAAAACTAGACAATCTAGATGAAATGGACAAAAACTTCCCCCCCTCCAAAAAAAAGTCCTGGGTCTGATGGCTTCACAAGTGAATTCTACCAAATATTTAAAAAAGAACTAACTCCTATCCTTCTCAAGCTATTTCAAAAAATTCAAGAGGGAAACTTTCAAGTTCCTTTTATGAGGTGAGCATAATTCTGATTCCAAAATCAAGCAAAGACAATACAAAGAAAGAAAATTATAGGCCAATATCCCTGATGAATTTAGATGCTAAAATCCTCAATAAAATATTAATAAACCAGATCCAGCAATATATGAAAAAAATCATAAACAATGATCAAGTGGGATTTATTCTGGGGAGGCAAGGCTGTTATAATATTCACAAATCAATCAATGTGTTTCATCACATAAACAAAAGGAAGGAGAAAAACCATATGATAATTTCAATAAATGCAGAAAAAGCATTTGATACAATCCAGCACCCAGTCATGATCAAAACTCTCAGCAAAGTGGGAATACAGGGAACATACCTCAACATGATAGAGGCCATCTATGACAAACCCACAGCCAACATCATAC
>NW_027095749.1:0-172677 GCF_036850995.1 Saccopteryx leptura
AGTTCTGTGTGATTTGGGGAGAGTTACTCTATATCCCTGTGGCCAAATTCCCTCAGTCTGAAAGTGGGAAGGAACGTCTTTTTCATAGGGCTGTTGGGAGGATTAAATATAGTAAATATCAGCTGTGTCAAAACCTAAATACCAGTATATTTCCTCTTACTGATCTTACGGAACAAAATGGAGGCACTGCTACATTGTGCTTGATATACATAAAGAAGTTTTCATTCTGAAGCTGGTTTTCTTGAAAATAAACTGAAAAATACTATATTCAATAAATACATAAAAAATTGTAAAGACTGATTTAAGAGATTGCATGTAACAAGCAAAAGAATATAAAATTACTTGGTTTAGAATTAGGGTGAGACGTTAACTACAGTTCCAGAGTTAATTGTTTGTTTTAAAGTATCGTATATTAAGTAGATACTCCCTCTTAATTTCTTCAAGGGTATATTATAATCTTCTAACTTTATTAAATTCACACTTATATTATTCTTTAAATTATCTTTGACCTAAAAAAATTATGCTGTAGTTAAGTGAAACTGCCAATAAAAATCTAAAAATAGGACCTATATTAATAGTTGATGTATTTGTTTAAAAGTTAAGTACCTATAAAACAGATAATTGTACCTGTCTCATAGGTTTTTGTAAGGGAGGGTGTTAGTTTTGATTAAGATATTGTTGCTGCCTGACTAAGAGGTGGCGCAGTGGATAGAGCGTCGGACTAGGACACAGAGGACCCAGGTTCAAAACCTCAAGGTCGCCAGCTTGAGTGCAGGCTCATCTGGTTAGAGCAAGGCTCACCAGCTTGAGCCCAAGGTTACTGGTTTGAGCAAGGGGTCACTCAGTCTGCTGTAGCCCCCAGTCAAGGTACATATTAGAAAGCAATCAATGAGAAAGCAAACAACTAAGGTGCACCAACAAAGAATTAATGCTTCTAATTTCTCTCCCTTCCTGTCCCTATCTGTTCCTATCTCTGTCTTTGTCACACAAAATAGAAAAAGATATTGTTGCCTGACTGGGTGGTGGCACAGCAGATAGAGTGTCAGCCTGGGACACTGAGGACCCAGGTTTGAGACCTCAAGGTTGCCAGCTTAAGTGTGGGCTCATCTGGTTTGAGCAAAGCTCACCAGCTTGGACCCAAGGTAGCTCGCTCAAGCAAGGGATTACTTGGTCTGCTATAGCCCCACGGTCAAGGCATATAAGAGAAAGCAATCAGTGAACAACTAAAGTGCCACAATGAAAAACTGATGATTGAGCTGATGTCAGAGAAATGGCGCCATAGGAGCAATACCAATAAATCCCCCAAAAAATTCAACAAGATTTTCAACCAGAGACAAGAGAAATCTATGCTTGGAGTCTCCAGAAGTTGCACACTAAACGCGAAGGCAGAGACAGCAGCAACGCCATAGCTGGATCATCAGGCTACTAATTCAGGAAGGAAAGACTAGGAGAGAGGCTCCGGGAATACAGACTCTCTCATTGGCAGAGCCTGCAAATGCCAATGAGCCTCAACTGCCAATGAGACTGAAGCCTAATATATGACATCGCCATAGAGACTTCTCAACTGCAAACCTCTACCTAAGTGTGCCACAGGGGCAGAACCCGGGCTACAGAGTCACCGACCAGGAAGAGGGAGAGAAAAGAAAGAGCAAGAAGATAACCTCTCAAAATCAAGAATAATCCACAGACTTTATAACCTATTCCATTTTATTATATTTGTTCGTTTGTTTCTCTTCTTGTTTTGATTATTTTCTTCCTCTTCCAATTTGGTCATTTAATACTCTGCTAGTCTTACTCTATCCTCTCCTTGAACTACACTATCTATAAGTGTTACATCTCCCATTATCTTTTCTTTCCTCTTCCTTTCTCTCTATGAGGATTGTACTCCAAATCCCTTAACTCTCTCTCTCTCCTTTTATTCTTTTTTCTTCTTTTTGTGTTTTCCTCTTACTTTTTTTTTTCCTCTATATTAGTTTCTTCTTTTCTCCTTTACCTTTCCTCCCATTCAATCCTCAATCACGAACAAATTACTGTATCTGGGACAGAAATTTTTCTTTGTGCCGCTTTGGGGGTTTTTAACTTCATTTTCTTAACTCACTAACAGTGCTCCCAACTCTGACTCTCCATTTTATCTAGCTCTTGCTCCACTAAATACAATAGTAATTTTTTAATTTTTCCCCTTTTTCCTGTTTCCCTCTTATTCCTCTCACCATATCCCTGAGTCAACCATCACCTAAAAGCAAATCATTTTATTCCTTATCCAAATTTTTTCCTTTTTTGCATTTTCTGAGTCCATATCCACTTTTTTGCCTCTTTATCACTTCTCCCCAAATCATGCCCTCCATTATAGGTAGTATTTGTTCTATTTAGCACAATATAATTCACAGTTCACCACAAGCTTTTCTCAAAATGAGGTGAGAGGAGAGCAGAGGAAAAAAAGGGGGGGAGGGGAATAATCATTTTTTTTTTTGTTTTTGATTTTTGTTTTTGTTTTTTACTTTTTAATCTTTATTAATTCTAATTAGTGCTATCAACAAGACCACCCGCAGATGCCAATAAGAAAGAGGAAATCGAATATTATGGATACAAAAGAAAGAGAGGTAACACAAATAGATGTGGAAAAATCTATGGAGAAAAGACTTAACATATTGGAAGCCTGGAGCTAAATGACAGAGAATTTAAATAGAAATCTTAAAAATACTCAGAGATATACAAGAAAACACGGAAAGGCAATAGAGGAGATCAGAAAACAACTCAATGAACACAAAGAATATATTACCAAGGAAATTGAAACTATAAAAACAAATCAAACAGAAATGAAAAACTCAATTCACGAGCTGAAAAACGAGGTAACAAGCTTAGCTAGCAGAACAACCCAGATTGAAGATAGGATTAGTGAAATAGAAGACAAACAACTTGAGGCACAACAGAGAGAAGAAGAAAGAGACTCAAAAATAATAAAAAACGAGAAAGCCCTACAAGAATTATCTGACTCCATCAGAAAGAATAACATAAGAATAATAGGTATATCAGAGGGAGAAGAGAAAGAAAATGGAATGGAGAATATACTCAAACAAATAATAGACGAGAACTTCCCAAGCCTGTGGAAAGAACTAAATCCTCAAGTTCAAGAAGCAAACAGAACACCGAGTTTTCTTAACCCCAACAAACCCACTCCAAGGCACATCATAATAAAGATGACACAAACCAATGACAAAGAAAAAATTCTCAAGGCAGCCAGGGAAAAGAAGAGTACAACATATAAAGGAAGGCCTATTAGATTATCATCAGATTTCTCAGCAGAAACTCTACAAGCTAGAAGAGAGTGGACCCCAATATTTAAGACCCTGAAAGAGAGGAACTTTCAGCCAAGAATACTATACCCATCAAAGCTATCCTTCAAGTATGAAGGAGATATAAAAACATTCACAAATACAGAAAAGATGAGAGAATTTATCACCAGAAAGCCCCCACTCCAGGAAATACTAAAGGGGGTTTTCCAACCAGATTCAAAGAACAAAAGAAAACAACACCACAAGTAACAGCTCCACCAAGAACACAATAAAACCAAACTTAAACTGTGAAAACAAAGGAAAAAGAAGGGGGGAGAGAATGGAGATTAACAGTAGAAAAGGACGATGAAGTGCAGAAATACTTATAAGATAGGGTACTACAATGAATATGGTAGGTACCCTTTTCATTACTTAATGGTAACCACCCTAGAAAAAACCACCACAAAAACACATGACTTAAAAAAGGTAGCAACAGAGGAAAGAAGTATGGAACACAAACAAACAGAAACAAATGATAGAAAAACAAAAGAGAAGAATCAAACTAGATACAAAACTAACAGAAAGCAATTTATAAAATGGCAGTAGGGAACCCACAAGTGTCAATAATTACACTAAATGTAAATGGATTAAACTTACCAATAAAAAGACACAGAGTAGCAGAATGGATTAAAAAAGAAAATCCAACTATATGCTGCCTACAAGAAACACATCTAAGCAACAAGGATAAAAACAAATTCAAAGTGAAAGGCTGGAAAACAATACTCCAAGCAAACAACACCCAAAAAAAAGCAGGTGTAGCAATACTCATATCTGATAATGCTGACTACAAGACAGAAAAAGTACTCAGAGACAAAAATGGTCACTTCATAATGATTAAGGGGACACTGAATCAAGAAGACATAACAATCCTTAATATATATGCACCAAACCAAGGAGCACCAAAATATATAAGACAGCTACTTATTGACCTTAAAACAAAAACTAACAAAAATACAATCATACTTGGAGACCTCAATACTCCGCTGACGGCTCTAGATCGGTCATCCAAACAGAGAATCAATAAAGATATAGTGGCCTTAAACGAAATACTAGAACACCTGGATATGATAGACATCTACAGGACACTTCATCCCAAAGCGACAGAGTATACATTTTTCTCTAGTGTACATGGAACATTCTCAAGAATTGACCATATGTTGGGCCACAAAGACAATATCAGCAAATTTAGAAAAATTGAAATTGTACCAAGCATATTTTCTGATCATAAAGCCTTGAAACTAGAATTCAACTGCAAAAAAGAGGGGGAAAAACCCACAAAAATGTGGAAACTAAACAACATACTTCTAAAAAATGAATGGGTCAAAGAAGAAATAAGCGCAGAGATCAAAAGATACATACAGACAAATGAAAATGAAAATACGACATATCAGAATCTCTGGGATGCAGCAAAAGCAGTAATAAGAGGAAAGTTCATATCACTTCAGGCCTATATGAACAAACAAGAGAGAGCCGAAGTAAACCACTTAACTTCACACCTTAAGGAACTAGAAAAAGAAGAACAAAGACAACCCAAAACCAGCCGAAGAAAGGAGATAATAAAAATCAGAGCAGAAATAAATGAAATAGAGAACAGAAAAACTATAAAAAAAATCAATAAAACAAGGAGCTGGTTCTTTGAAAAGATCAACAAAATTGACAAACCCTTGGCAAGACTCACCAAGGAAAAAAGGCACAGGACTCAAATAAATAAAATCCAAAATGAAAGAGGAGAGATCACCACAGACATCATAGATATACAAAGAATTATTGTAGAATACTATGAAAAATTATATGCCACCAAATACAACAATCTAGAAGAAATGGATAAATTCCTAGAACAATACAACCTTCCTAGACTGAGTCATGAAGAAGCAGAAAGCCTAAACAGACCAATCAGCAGGGAGGAAATAGAAAAAACTATTAAAAACCTCCCCAAAAATAAAAGTCCAGGCCCAGACGGTTATACTAGTGAATTCTATCAAACATTCAAAGAAGACTTGGTTCCTATTCTACTCAAAGTCTTCCAAAAAATTGAAGAAGAAGCAATACTTCCAAACACATTTTATGAGGCCAACATAACCCTCATACCAAAACCTGGCAAGGATGGCACAAAGAAAGAAAACTACAGACCAATATCTCTAATGAATACAGATGCTAAAATTCTAAACAAAATACTGGCAAACCGAATACAACAACATATTAAAAAAATAATACATCATGATCAAGTGGGATTCATCCCAGAATCTCAAGGATGGTTCAACATACGCAAAACGGTTAACGTAATACACCATATCAACAAAACAAAGAACAAAAACCACATGATCTTATCAATAGATGCAGAAAAGGCTTTTGATAAAATACAACACAATTTTATGTTTAAGACTCTCAACAAAATGGGTATAGAAGGAAAATATCTCAACATGATAAAGGCCATATATGATAAACCATCAGCCAACATCATTTTAAACGGCATAAAACTGAGGACTTTCCCCCTTAAATCAGGAACAAGACAGGGTTGTCCACTCTCTCCACTCTTATTTAACGTGGTGCTAGAAGTTCTGGCCAGAGCAATCAGACAAGACAAAGAAATAAAAGGCATCCATATCGGAAAAGAAGAAGTAAAGGTATCACTTTTTGCTGATGATATGATCCTATACATCGAAAACCCGAAGGACTCCACAAAAAGATTATTAGAAACAATAAACCAATACAGTAAGGTCGCAGGATACAAAATTAACATACAGAAGTCCATAGCCTTTCTCTATGCCAACAATGAAATATTAGAAAACGAACTCAAAAAAATAATCCCCTTCACGATTGCAACAAAAAAAATAAAATACCTAGGAATAAACGTAACAAAGAATGTAAAGGACCTATATAATGAAAATTACAAAGCATTGTTAAGGGAAATCGAAAAAGATACAATGAGATGGAAAAATATTCCTTGTTCTTGGATAGGAAGAATAAATATAATCAAAATGGCCATATTACCCAAAGCAATATACAAATTTAATGCAATTCCCATCAAAATCCCTATGAGATTTTTTAAAGAAATGGAACAAAAAATCATCAGATTTATATGGAACTATAAAAAACCCCGAATAGCCAAAACAATCCTAAGGAAAAAGAATGAAGCTGGGGGCATTACAATACCTGACTTTAAACTATATTATAGGGCCACAATAATCAAAACAGCATGGTATTGGCAGAAAAATAGACACTCAGACCAATGGAACAGAATAGAAAGCCCAGAAATAAAACCACATATATATGGTCAAATAATCTTTGATAAAGGGGCCAACAACACACAATGGAGAAAAGAAAGCCTCTTCAACAAATGGTGTTGGGAAAACTGGAAAGCTACATGCAAAAGAATGAAACTAGACTACAGCCTGTCCCCGTGTACTAAAATTAATTCAAAATGGATCAAAGACCTAAATATAAGACCTGAAACAATAAAGTACATAGAAGAAGATATAGGTACTAAACTCATGGACCTGGGTTTTAAAGAACATTTTATGAACTTGACTCCAATGGCAAGAGAAGTGAAGGCAAAGATAAATGAATGGGACTACATCAGAATAAAAAGTTTTTGCTCAGCAAGAGAAACTGATATAAAAATAAACAGACAGCCAACTAAAAGGGAAATGATATTTTCAAACAACAGCTCAGATAAGGGCCTAATTTCCAAAATTTACAAAGAACTCATAAAACTCAACAACAAACAAACAAACAATCCAATAAAAAAATGGGAAGAGGACATGAATAGACACTTCTCCCAGGAAGAGATACAAATGGCCAACAGATACATGAAAAGATGCTCAGCTTCATTAGTTATTAGGGAAATGCAAATCAAAACTACAATGAGATACCACCTCACCCCTGTTAGATTAGCTATTATCAACAAGACGGGTAATAGCAAATGTTGGAGAGGCTGTGGAGAAAAAGGAACCCTCATTCACTGTTGGTGGGACTGGAAAGTAGTACAACCATTATGGAGGAAAGTATGGTGGTTCCTCAAAAACCTGCAAATAGAACTACCTTATGACCCAGCAATCCCTCTACTGGGTATATACCCCAAAACCTCAGAAACATTGATACGGGAAGACACATGTAGCCCCATGTTCATTGCAGCACTGTTCACAGTGGCCAAGACATGGAAACAACCAAAAAGCCCTTCAATGGAAGACTGGATTAAGAAGATGTGGCACATATACACTATGGAATACTACTCAGCCATAAGAAATGATGACATCAGATCATTTACAGCAAAATGGTGGGATCTTGATAACATTATAAGGAGTGAAATAAGTAAATCAGAAAAAAACAAGAACTACATGATTCCATACATTGGTGGAACATAAAAATGAGACTAAGAGACATGGACAAGAGTGTGGTGGTTACCAGGGGTGGGGGGAGGGAGGACAGGGGGAGAGTTAGGGGGAGGGGGCGGGGCACAGAGAACTAGATAGAGGGTGGCGAAGGACAATCTGACTTTGGGCGAGGGGTATGCAACATAATTTAATGACAAAATAACCTAGACATGTTTTCTTTGAATATATGTACCCTGATTTATTAATGTCATCCCATTACCATTAATAAAAATTTATTAAAAAAAAAAAAAAAGAAAATAGCATAGGGATAGTTCACAGAAAGTGATCGTTCAAAAGACATCCCCTGATGGATACTTGGGCTGCTTCCAAATCATGGCTATTGTAAATAACACTGCAATGAACATACGGGTGCATATATTCTTTTGAATTAGTGTTTTGGGTTCTTTGGATAAGTTCTCATAAGTGGAAACACTGGGTCATAAGGCAGTTACATTTTTTAATTTTTTGAGGAAAATCCACACTGTTTCCCACAGTGGCTACATCAATCTGCTTTCCCATCAACAGTGCACAAGGGTTCCCTTTTCTCCACAAAGCAGAAGAGTGTTTCAAAAGCAGTTACTCTGGCTCTTGCTGAACGATGAATGGCTATACAGCACATCGAGAGAATGTATGACACACAGTAGCTTTTTAAAAGTGTGATAGCACAGTAGATAAAAGCATCAGCCTGAGACTCTGAGGACTCAGGCTTGAAACCCCTGAGGTCACCAGCTTGAGTGTGGGCTCACCAGCTTGATTGCAGGCTCACCAGCTTGTGTATGGGGGCACTGGCTTGAGTGTGGGGTTACAGATATGACCCCATGTTTGCTAGCTTGAGGGCCAAGGTCGCTGGCTCAATCAAGGGGTGACTGGTTAGGCTGCAGCCCCCCGGTCAAAGCACGTATGAGAAAGCAATCAATGAACAACTAAGGTGCCACAACTCTGAGTTGATGCTTCTCATTCATCTCTCTTTCTTCTTGTATGTCTCTCTCTCTCGCTAAGTAAAAATGAAAAAATAAATTAAAAAGTGTCATGGCTTGATTTGAATCAAAGAAGACTATAAATACCTTCACAGAAAGAATAACTACTAGTCTAGTCATCTAGTTTAGTTGCAAATGTAGAAGTCAACATTCAGATGTTATACCACTTAAAAAATTCTCCCTGATTTTTGCTGTAGTAATTAAAAAAAAAAAAGTCATCCCAGTAACAGTGTGTTCCCAGATAGAAGCCAACCTGTAGGTTCAGGACAAAGCCTTTGGAACAGCCCAGTGTCCATCTGTTTTTAAACACGGCATGACAGTGTTGCTTCTGACTTTGAAAAATAAAAATGACAATGTGCTTGTATAGAAACACTGTATGTCAGCCTGACTAGGTGGTGGTGCAGTGGATAGAGCATCAGACTGGGATGCGGCAGACCCAGGTTCAACACCCCGAGGTCGCCAACTTGAGCACGGCTCATCTTGTTTAAGCAAAGCTCACCAGCTTGGACCCAAGGTCGCTGGCTCGAGCAAGAGGTTACTTGGTCTGCTGAAGGCCCGTGGTCAAGCACATATGAGAAAGCAATCAAAGAAAAACTAAGGTATTGAACAACTAAGGTGTCGCAACGGAAAACTGATGATTGATGCTTCTCATCTCTCTCCATTCCTGTCTGTCCGTCCCTATCTATCTCTTTCTCTGACTCTCTCTCTGTTTCTGTAAAACAACAACAACAACAACAAAAAACACTGTATGTCTAAATAATTTTATTATGGTTATTTCATCTTTGAATCAAGATCACCCTGAAAGTACCTGTCATCTTGTGATGGAGTATGAAATTCATTTGGTTGGAGCAAAAATAATTTTAATTGAAAATTTTCTCCTAAATATCATAACTAAATTATCATTTTTCTAATACATTATAAAACACTCCCCATCATTTTTCCCATTCCATCAACAATTTTATGCAGAGGGTCATGCTATGAAAAGACATGTCTGCACCATTTTGTTGGTGGCTTCCTGGTAGAATTCACTAATGTCCCTACAGCTATGTTTTTATGGCAGTGGCTTCGTCTTCATCAGGAAACCTATCAGAAAATGTCTTAGTGGGAGAAAATGTTACTTAGGTACCCGACAACATGACTGTGAAGAGTGTTAAAATTATCAGCTCACTTTGGCCTCTCAAACACTGTAACATTCAGAACAAAAACTCGCAGGCACGAGAAGACAAGATGGAGCTGGTGTAGGCGGACGTACCAACATCCACCTCCCAGAACCAAAGTGGATTACAAAATAATTTTAAGAACCATCATCTGGAAAAAACCAACTTTGGACTAAACTAAGAGGACTCTTCAACCAAGGAACACTGAAGAAGCCATACCAAAGCTGGTAAGGAAAAGCAGAAATGCAGAGAGGGCTGTCCAGCTTCCCTGGAGCAAACAGCAGCTATGAGAGACTTGCCTGGCAGGAAGTGAGTTTAGCAGAGAGGGGAGGGTCCTGAGTCCCAGGAACAAAACCTCAGCCTGCGGCCCCAGAGCCTACAAGAGGCATAAGGATAGTGTTTAGCTGGAAACAAGTCAGGATACTGTTTGTGAGAAAAAGTCTGATTTCTCAGACCCAAGATTCTTGTTAAAGGGACCACGCAGAACACCTCTCTCACAACCACTCACCCGGGGCTCCGGGGACCGGGGAGAGAGGAGAGGACCAGAGTAGCAGGAAAAGAGTGTAATCTAGGAGGCACAGGGAGAAACATTTTGGGAGACAGGCACCCTAACCCCTGGGACAAATCACTCCACAATCTGAAGTGAATATTTCCCCCAGAAACAGCAATACAAACAAAGGGAAGCAGGACACCAGCCAAACAAGCTCTCCCACGGCACTCAGAGCAGAGTTGCTTAGGAGGGAGCTTTCGGGTCTACAGTACTAAGTGTTAGGGTCTGAGCTGCAGTGCCCGCACCCCACACGGCTGAGGGCTCACTGGAGGGCGGGTGGCAGTGTGACGCAGAGGTGCGGTTTTGTCGGCAGGGGTGGAAGCCGGCTGACCACCAATGGGCTCACATGTGAGCTCAGTTTTGCCCGGCTGGGGAGGAGTAGGTATGCAAAAGCGGTCAAGCCCAGCTGCCTGCAGCCTGTAATCCAGCCTGTGGAGAAGGGCGGGAACCCCAGAAGGGGTGGAGAGCAGCCCTTGAGCAAGGGCGCAGGAGCACAGCCTTGTCCTGCCCATGCAACCAAGGCCTGTGGCCTGACTTGGGAGCTGGCTCCTCCCACGGTGGTGGGGTCAAAAGCCCAGAACAGGCGGATTTCCACTACTGAGCTGAGCATGGGCATACAGTCCTGCCCGGATGTAGAGACAAGGCTAGCAGCCATTTCACGAGTGGGCTTCTTCTGCAAGTGTGGGTCAAAAGCCCAGAAACAGGCAGAAACCCACAGGTGAGCAAAGGTGCTCGCCACCCACTGGGTGGGGCAAAGGCCAAGGCCACCAAGGCTTGTGCACCCGAGCACGTGATCACAGCCACTCCCATGAAGGAGAGGTGGAAACCACAGCAACAGCCCCAGTGGGCAGGCACTGTCAACTCCCATACCCAACGCCCTAGGCAGCAACAGGAGAGGGGGTGGCAAGCCTGCAGAGAGACCACATCTAAGGAACAGAGGCCACACCCAGTGGACTCCAGTGGCCAAAACCTTCCTTTACACAGAGAAAATGCAAAGGCAAAGAAATGCAACACAAATGAACCAAGGGAAATCCCCAGAAAAGGACCTAAATGAATCAGATATAACCAAACTACCACATGCAGAGTTTAAAATAACTATTGTTAGGATGCTCAAAGATATTAGAACAACAGTAGATGGTCATACGAACACCTAAATAAAGAGATAGCAAATATAAAAAAGGACATAGAAATAATAAAAAAGAATCAGTCAGAAATGACAAATACAGTATCTGAAATAAAGAACACAATGGAAGGAATTAAAAGCAGGATGGATGAAGTGGAGAATCGAATCCGCGACTTAGAGGACATGGTAAATAAAGGCACAGAAGCAGAGCAGAAAAAAGAAAAGAAACTCAAAAAGTTTGAGGAAACTATAAGAGAGTTCTGTGACAACATGAAGAGAAATAAAATCTGCATCATAGGGGTTCCTGAAGAAGAAGAGAAAGAACAAGGGATAGAGACTTTGCTCAAGCATATCATAGCTGAAAACTTCCCTCAATTAAGGCAGGAAAACATCTCACACGTTCAGGAAGCACAGAGAACTCCATTAAGAAGAAACCCAAAGAAATCAACACCAAGACACATCATAATTAAAATACGAAAGCAAAGTGATAAAGAGAAAATATTAAAAACTGCTAGACAAAAAAAAGACTATCACCTATAAAGGAGCTCCCATAAGCTCCCATAAGGATGACTTCTGTCTTCTCAACAGAAACACTTGAGGCCAGAAGGGAATGAGAAGAAATATTCAAAGTAATGCAGAACAAGAGCCTACAACCAAGACTACTTTATCCAGCAAGGCTATCATGTAAAATTGAAGGAGAAATAAAAAGCTTTACAGACAAAAAAATACTCAAGGAATTCACTACAACCAAACCAAGGCTGCAAGAAATGCTATGGGACCTGTTGTAAACAGATCAAAGGAGAAAAAGAATATAGCAAAAGAGGAATACAGTTTTAAAGAATAAAATGGCAATAAACAATTACATATCAATAATAACCTTAAATGTAAATGGATTAAATGATCCGATCAAAAGACATAGGGTAGCTGCATGGATAAGAAAACAGACCCATATATATGCTGTCTACAAGCGACACACCTTAAATCAAAAGATGCACATAGACTGAAGATAAAGGGATAAATAAAAATATTTCACACAAATGGAAATGAAAAAAAAGCTGGGGTAGCAATACTTATAACAGACAAAATGAACTTTAAAACAAAGACTATAGTTAGAGATAAAGAAGGTTCCTACATAATGATAAAGTGAGCAATCCAAAAGGAAGATATAATCATTATAAATATCTAAGCACCTAATATAGAGCACCTAAATATATAAAGCAGACACTGATGGATTTAAAGGGCGAGATCAACAGCAATACTATAATAGTAGGGGATTTCAATACCCCATTAACATCATTAGATAGATCCTCAAGAAAGAAAATTAACAAAGAAACAATGGATTTAAAGGACATATTAGATCAACTCGATTTAATAGATATCTTCAGAACCTTTCATCCTAAAACAGCAGAATATACATTCTTTTTAAGCGCTTATGGTACATTCTCTAGAATAGACCACATGTTAGGGCACAAAAGCGGTCTCAACAAATTTAAGAAGAATGAAATCATATCGAGCACTTTCTCTGATCACAATGGCATTAAACTAGAAAATCAACCACAACAGAAAAACTGAAAAATACTCAAACACTTGGAAACTAAATAGCATGTAATTAAATAGCAAATGGGTAAACAATGAGATCAAGAAGAAATTTAAAAATTCCTAGAAACAAAAAATAATGAGCATACATAAAATCAAAATTTATGGGACACATCAAAAGCAGTCCTGAGAGGAAAGTTTATAGCATTACAGGCATACCTCAAGAAGTTAGAAAAAGCTCAAATAAACAACTTGACCCTACATCTAAAAGAACTAGAAAAAGAACAGAATGTAAAACCCAGAGCTAATAGAAGGAAGGAAATAATAAAGATCAGAGCAGAAATAAATGACATAGAGGCTAAAGAGACAATACAGAGGATCAATGAAACCAGGAGCTGGTTCTTTGAAAAAGTAAACAAGATCGATGAACCTTTAACCGAACTCACCAAGAAAAAAACAGAGGACTCAAATAAATAAAATTAGAAACAAGAGTGAAGAAATAACAACTGACATAACAGAAATACAAAATATTGTAAGAAAATACTATGAAGAACTGTACGCCAAAAAACTAGACAACTTAGATGAAATGGACAAATTCCCTGAAACATATAATCTTCCAAAAATTAATCTGGAAGAATCAGAAAACCTAAACAGACCAATTACAACAAATGAGATTGAAACAGTTATCAAAAAAACTCCCAAAAAAAGAAAAGTCCTGGGCCTGATGGCTTCACAAGTGAATTCTACCAAATATTCAAAGAAGAACTAACTCATATCCTTCTCAAGCTATTTCAAAAAATTCAAGAGGAAGGAAGACTTCCAAACTCCTTTTATGAGGTGACCAAAATTCTGATTCCAAAACCAGGCAAAGACAACACAAAAAAGAAAATTATAGGCCAATATCCCTGATGAATTTAGATGCAAAAATCCTCAACAAAATATTAGGAAACTGGATCCAGCAATATATGAAAAAATAATCATACACCGTGATCAAGTGGGATTTATTCTTGGGAGGCAAGACTGGTACAATATTCGCAAATCAATCAATGTGATTTATCACATAAACAAAAGGAAGGAGAAAAACCACATGATAATTTCAATAGTTGCAGAAAAAGCATTTGATAAAATCAGCACTCATTCATGATCAAAACTCTCAGCAAAGTGGGAATACAGGGAACATACCTCAACATGAGAAAGGCCATCTATGACAAACCCACAGCCAATATCATACTCAATGGGCAAAAATTAAAAGCAATCCCCTTAAGATCAGGAACAGGGCAGGGGTGCCCCCCTTTCACCACTCTCATTCAACATAGTTCTGAAGTCCTAGCCATAGCAATGAGACAAGAAAAAGAGATAAAAGGCATCCAAATTGGAAAAGAAGAAGTAAAACTATCATTATTTGCAGATGATATGATATTGTATATAGAAAACCCTAAAGTCGCAGTCACAAAAACTACGAGACCTGATAAATGAATTCAGCAAGGTGGCAGGATATAAAAACAATACTCAGAAATCAGAGGCATCTTTATACACTAACAATGAACTGTCAGAAAGAGAAATTAAGGAACCAATCCCCTTAACCATTGCAACCAAATAAATAAAGTACCTAGGAATAAATTTAACCAGGGAGATTAAACACTTGTACTCGGAAAATTATAAAACATTGATAAAAGATATCAGGAAAGATACAAACAAGTGGAGGCATATTCTGTGCTCATGGTTAGGAAGAATAAACATCATTAAAATGTCTATATTAGGCCTGACCTGTGGTGGTGCAGTGGATAAAGCATCGACCTGGAAATGCTGAGGTCACTGGTTCAAAACCCTGGGCTTTCCTGGTCAAGGCACATATGGGAGTTGATGCTTCCAGCTCCTCCCCCCTTCTCTCTCTCTGTCTCTCCTCTTTCTCTTTCTCTCTGTCTCACCCTCTCCTCTCTAAAATGAATAAAAAAAAAAAAAAGAAGACACGTTGCTTTAAAAAAAAATCTCTATATTACCCAAAGCATTTTATAAATTTAATGCAATACCGATTAAATAACCAATGACTTACTTCAAAGATATAAAACACATATTCCAAAATTTTAAATGGAACCAAAAGGGAACACGAATAGTCTCAGCAATCTTGAAAACGAAGAATAAAGCTGGAGGTAACACACTTCCGGATATCAAGTTATATTATAAGGCCATTGTACTCAAAACAGCCTGGTACTGGCATAAGAACAGGCATATAGATCAATGGAACAAAACTGAGAACTCTCTGGACAACTGATATTTGACAAAGGAGGTAATAGCATACATTGGAGTAAAGACAGCCTCTTCAAAAAATGGTGTTGGGAAAATTGGACAGCTACCTGCAAAAAAATGAAACTAGACCACCAACTTACACCATTCACAAAAACAAACTCAAAATGGATAAAAGACTTAAATGTAGGCCGCAAAACCATAAGCATTTTAGAAGAAAACATAGGCAGTAGGCTCTCTGACATCTCTCGCAGCAATATATTTGCTGATTTGTCTCCACAGGCAAGTGAAACAAAAGACAGGATAAACAAAAGGGACTTTATCAAACTAAAAAGCTTCTGCATAGCTAAAGACAATAAAAACAGAATAAAAAGACAAACTACACAATGGGAGAATATATTTGACATAGCGTCTGATAAGGGGTTAATAACCAAAATTTATAAAGAATTGTAACACTTAATACCAGGAAGACAAACAATCCAATCCAAAAATGGGCAAAAAAAATGAATAGACACTTCTCCAAAGAGGACATACAGATAGCCAATAGGCATATGAAAAAGTGCTCAACATTGCTAATCATTAGAGAAATGCAAATTAAAACCACAATGAGATATCACCTCACACCAGTCAGAATGGTGCGCATCAATAAAACAACACAGAATAAGTGCTGGCAAGGATGTGCAGAAAATGGAACCCTCCTGCACTGCTGGTGGGAATGCAGACTGGTGCAGCCCCTGTGGAAAACAGTATGGAGATTCCTCAAGAAATTAAAAATCAAACTGCCTTTTGACCCAGCTATACCACTGTTAAGAATATACCCCAAGAACACCATAGCACTATTTGAAAAGAAGAAATGCACCCCCATGTTTATGGCAGCATTGTTCACAATAGCAAAGATCTGGAAACAGCCCAAGTGTCCGTCAGTGGACGAGTGGGTTAAAAAGCTTTGGTATATATATACTATGGAATACTACTCAGCCATAAGAAATTATGACATCGGATCTTTTACAACAACATGGATGGACCTTCATAACATTATACTGATTGAAATAAGTACATCAGAAAAAACTAAGAACTATATGATTCCATACATAGGTGGGACATAAAAATGAGACTCAGAGACATGGACAACAGTGTTTTGGTTACGGGGTGGGGGGAGGAGAGGGAGGGGTTGGGGGAGGGGAGGGGCACAAAGAAAAGCAGTTAGAAGGTGACGGAAGACAATTTTATCAATGTCACCCTATCAAAATTAATCAAAAAAGAAAAAAGAATTTGTCTCACGGCTAATTCAGGCAGTTAGAAGAATAGTATAAGGATGTTAATTCTGTTTCTCAGGCCACATCCTGCAAAAGGGGCCCCAAGCAAATTGGTGATTTGGCTCCTCTTTTTTTGCCAATTGGATTTAAAAGAAATAGGTCAGGAACGCCCTGAAATGGAACTAACAATACATGAGCATAAATTCAAAGGACTTTTAGATACTGGAGATGATGTAACTGTTATTGCTTAGCTACATTGGCCTCCTTCCTGGCCCACACATGCAGCAGCCACAGAATTACAAGGTATAGGGCAGACTAAATCCCCTCAACAAAGTTCTAGTTTTCTACAATAGATTGGGAAGATTAAGAAGGTCATTCTGGATTTTTTAAGCCTTACGTGCTTTCTGGATGGCCAGTTAATTTGTGGGGTAGAGATGTTTTGAAAAATATGGGAGCATTGCTTGTCAGTCCTAATGGTTTAGTCAGTACTCAGATGCTTGATCCGTTAGCTCACCAAAGGACTAGGGAAAGAACAGAGAGGAATTCTCACCCCCATAGAAGTGGCACCCAATACCAGAAGGTGTGGATTAGGATATCAAAATTTAGCATAGGGGCCTTGGTAGCACCTGCTACCTCAATAATGCATTGTGCAGACCCAATTACTTGGAAATCAGATAATCCTGTATGGGTAGACCAATGGCCCCTTTCTCAGGAGAAATTTAGGCAGCTGCTCAATTGGTACAAGAGCAGCTACAGCTTGGGCACACTGAACCATCAAATAGCCCATGGAATACACTTTCATATTTTGATCTTGTTGCCTCCTGGATTATCAAGGGGCATAGGCGAGCCTTATAGCTTATAGGTTTTGAGACTCAAAATTATTGTTCCTTTATTCAAAGGATCAACAACAATGGCTCTGGGAAACTTCCACTAAATGGCAAATCGCTCTTGCAAATCAATGGACAACTTTATACTGAAACTGTCAACTTAAAATCAGCTCAAAGACTAGAATTATATGCCATTATCGGGAAGCAGCACAGCAGATTGGGAAATCCTGTCCAAGGGGTCTTATACAACAAACTGTCCCTTAATTTGGAGTTAACCCTGAAGGACCCCTGCCAGGACAACTTTGGCAAATGGATGTTACTCATATACCTTCATTTGGCAAACAGTCCTATGTCCACATTACAATGGATACATATTCTGGATTTATAGTAATCTCTGTCAGAACAGAGAGGCTGCTAAGCATGTTATAGCTCATTGTCTGTATTCATTGTTCTATTATTGGATTTCCTAAACTGGTTAAACTGACAATGCTCCTGCATCAGGAGCAAAAGCATTTACTGTATTTTGTCAAACCTTTCAAATTATGTGTATTTCTTACAATCTTTAAAGTCAAGGTATTATTAAAGTGTACCCAGAAAATATTTTAAGGTCAATTTAAAAAAATTTTAAAGGGGGGAGTCATATCCTGGAACTCCTACGGGTCTACCATACCATTCTTTTTACTTAAGAAATTTTAAATTTCTTTTGAATGCTGATGAACAGGAGATGCCAAATCTTTTTCTCCTGAAAACTACTACCTTCTTTATTTGATCCAGCTAATAACAGTGTTTTGTCTTTTTCCAAATAGCCCCAGATATATGGAAAAGATTTATATAGGCGGATGGGGATCCTCAAACCCCTCAGCAAGATCTTCTGAACATGGCTTTTAAGATATCAAGAGGCAAAAAAAGCCCAATAGAGATCAGGGGAACTACGAGCTTTTAGGATATGTCCTTAAAGGCTCCAACACCCCAAAGGGGTCTCATAGGATGCCATCTGGGTCCTGCTTCAATAGTGGAAAGGAAGGTCATTGAGATAAAGCCTGCCAGACTTACATGCCTCTGTTGTGAGGAAACATGGACACTGGAAGGTAGGCTTCCCCCTCGCTCCTCTAAGGGAGGGTTCAGTCTCTTCCAGCCCTGCTCCAGCCACCTATGACCTAACCTTGCCCGGAATGCTGGGGTTTGCCACTGAAGGCTGAAGGTGCCCAGGGCCATCAGCCCCATCTACAACACTGTGGACGAGCCTAGGGTATTTCTTCCAAGAAGCAGGTAAACTGATCTCATTTGCACAAGGGCTACTTAACTATGTCTTGCCTGAATAGTCAGGTTTTTTATTCTTCCCTCTTCCCTGTTGTGGGTGTTGATAGTGCTATTTTCTGCTGCTTTGTTTAATATATGGTGTTTCCCTTATTCCTCCTACCTCAATGCCCCACTCATATTTCAGGCTGGGACCTACTCCTAATTTAGAGCTCTCTTTCCTCCTTTTGCCAACTTCTATTATGAATCTACCTTTGCCACCCAGCTTAGTGTAACCCAAGGTTCTCTTTACCAAGCCACAGTCACAGAGCTCCCGGGAAAAGCAACCTGGTCTCATCTCTCCAGGCAGAGGAGAACAGAAGCTCCATCTCCACACATGCTGCAGATGGCTTTTCCAGTCTACCTGAATCATTACCAGCTAGAAGCAGCGGTCATTGTGACTTGGACGTGAGCTGCAAAGTATAGAATTGTGACAAAAATTCCAGTGCCATGGAGACTTTTCCTAGATGTTGACTTTTCCTGGACTCCTGCTCCTTGTGACAGCTCCTAACAGACTGAACTGGGGTTGGGTTGCACTTTTCAGGGATTTGGCATGGTAATGGGGCCAACTTGGACTAGGTGAACATGTTAAGGACACTACTCTTTTATGGATTCTTGCAGTATTGGCCAAGAGTTTGCTTAAAGGCTTTAATCACTGTAAAAAAAATAAAATAAAAGACTGGGTAAAGAAGATGTGGCACATATACACCATGGTATACTATTCAGCCATAACAAATGATGACATCGGATCATTTACAACAAAATGGTGGTATTTTGATAACATTATACAGAGTGAAATAAGTAAATCAGAAAAAAACAAGAACTGCAGGATTCCATACATTGGTGGACATAAAAACGAGACTAAGAGACATGGACAAGAGTGTGGTGGTTACGGGGTATGGGGGGAGAGAAGGAGGGGGAAGGGGAAGGGAAAGAGGAGGGGCACAAAGAAAACTAGATAGAAGGTGACGGAGGACAATCTGACTTTGGGTGATGGGTGTGCAACATAATTGAATGACAAGATAACCTGGACATGTTTTCTTTGAATATATGTACCCTGATATATTGATGTCACCCCATTAAAATTAATAAAAATTTATTTATAAAAAAAATAACACCTAGAACTGTGAAGCATAATTGCTGGTTACACATTTTGTGTACTGTGGTATATTACAATTTGTTCTTTTCCCTACTAAATTTGGAATATTTTATTTTTTGTGACAGAGATAGAGAGAGGGACAGATAAGGACAGATAGACAGGAAGGGAGAGAGATGAGAAGGATCAATCAACTTAGTTGTTCACTGATTGCTTTCTCATATGTGCCCTGATGTTGGGGGGGCTACAGCAGACTAAGTGACCCCTTGTACAAACCAGTGACCTTGGGCTCAATCTGGTGAGCCTTGCTCAAACCAGATGAGCCTGCACTCAAGCTGGTGACCTCAGGGTCTTGAACCTGGGTCCTCTGCATCCCAGTTCAGTGCTCTATTCACTGCACCATCACCTGATCAGGCAGAAATTTATTTTTTTTCAAAAAAGACATCTTAATTTTTTTTATTAATTTTAATGGGGTGACATTGATAAATCAGAGTACATATGTTCAGAGAAAACATCTCTAAGTTATTTTGACATTTGATTATGCTGCTTTCCCATCACTCAAAGTCCAATTGTCTTCCATCACCTTCTAACTAGTTTTCTTTGTGCCCCTCCCCTCCCCCAACACCCTCTCTCTCCTCCCTCCCACCCTGTAACTCCCACACTCTTGTCCATGTCTCTGAATCTCATTTTTATGTCCTATAACTATATGTATGGAATCATATAGTTCTTAGTTTTTTCTGATTTACTTATTTAGCTCAGTATAATGTTATCAAGGTCCATCCATGTTGTTGTAAATGATCCAATGTCATCATTTCTTATGGCTGAGTAGTATTCCATAGTATATATATACCAAAGCTTTTTAATCCACTCGTCCACTGACGGACACTTGGGCTGTTTCCAGATCTTTGCTATTGTGAACAATGCTGCCATAAACATGGGGGTGCATTTCTTCTTTTCAAATAGTGCTATGGTGTTCTTGGGGTATATTCCTAAAAGTGGGATAGCTGGGTCAAAAGGCAGTTTGATTTTTAATTTTTTGAGGAATCTCCATACTGTTTTCCACAGTGGCTGCACCAGTCTGCATTCCCACCAGCAGTGCGGGAGTGTTCCCTTTTCTCCACATCCTTGCCAGCACTTATTCTGTGTTGTTTTGTTGATGAGTGCCATTGTGACTGGTGTGAGGTGATATCTCATTGTGGTTTTAATTTGCATTTCTCTAATGATTAGTGATGTTGAGCATTTTTTCATATGCCTATTGGCCATCTGTATGTCCTCTTTGGAGAAGTGTCTATTCATTTTTTTTGCCCATTTTTGGATTGGATTGTTTGTCTTCCTGGTATTAAGTTTTACAAGGTCTTTATAATTTTTGTTTTTATCTTCAGCACTTAACACAGTGTCTAGGTATATATTAGTTGTACAATAAATATTTTATTGGATATATAAATGAATGAGTAAATTGGAATAATGTAATCTACTCAAATTCAGAGAAAAATCTTAATTTCTAAAATTAAAAAATTCAAATAATATTACTAAGTTTAAAATAGAAGAACTTCAAAAGCAAATAAATATTAAATTTATAATTTGATAATATTTTATTTAAGAATATATTTTAGTTAAAATGTTTTAAAACCCTTAATTAAACTCGGACATCTAAGCAAGAACTGCTCATCAATGCCAGATCTATGTCATGCTTTATACTTTGCAAAGTGCTATCTTCCTATACACCAACATGTTTGACCTCAGAACTACCTTATGCCATTGACATGATTATTCCTATTGTAACAATAAGAAAATTGATATTTTGAGATGTTTTATACTTTTCTGAGAATAAGAACTAAAATCCATATTTTATAATATCTCTCCTGCCTTAAAAAATTTATAAGTGCAATAATATATATCCATATTACCTTTTGTATTATTACTCCTGCATTAAAAGATTTATAAGTGCAAAAATATATATCCATAATACCTTTTGTATTATTACTCCTGCATTAAAAGATTTATAAGTGCAAAAATATATATCCATAATACCTTTTGTATTATTACTGAACTGTATCTCTTAATATCTTTTAAAATAAAATTTAAGACAAATAAAGATGACGTCATATAATTGGCTATATCCATAAATAGTCTAACATTCCATAAATTGAGTGATGAAAAACTTACTTTAGTTTTCTCCCTGAAATATACATGCTTCATGAAATTATGGCCTTTATATTCATTGAAACATAGACCTAAGTGCAGGGCAATAGGCTAAAGATAATAAATGGTGTTTTCATGAAGGGCAAGCGACAGTGTGTCAGTAACAACCTGCACTAGATCAGGCAGGCTGTGGCATCAGTATGAAAGCACCAGAGACAGCTTAGATAACATTTAAATGATTTCAACAAGAGTATAATCTAGTTGTTATTGTTTTCATATGAGCAGAATCTTCCAGTACTGGAAGAAAATTAAAAGAGAAATTAAAACATTTGGAAACTCTGTTATCAATAAACCTTTAAGGTTGTGTTTATCAAATTGGATTGTAATAAAACATAAACACTGAGGGTCTGGTCATGACGTTGGGCAGATACAGTCATCAGCTGGGTTTCAATGCTGGGGAAATTTCCACCAGAAACTTCCTAGTTCACTCACAAGATGATCATTCTTTCCCTAGGGCAATCAACACTTCTAAATAACCAATCAAGAGAAGATGAATTGTGTTTCAAGGTTAACTCAGAACAGTTCTCATTGATTTAACACAGAAACGTGATATATTTTTAGAGCCTAAGGTCTGAATTCGCTTCATCATTTTCAGTGTTCCCTTAATTTTATTTGCATTTAAGCACTTCTTTAAATCACATACAAATACATCCATTCAATTTCTCTCTCTCTTTTTTTTTGTGACGTCCAGCACAGTGGCAGCAAGCAAAATAGTGCTCGATGAATAAATATTGATGAATGGACAACTGTTTAGAGTTTCTGTAGTTCACTCCTTCATAGACATAATAAATGATAATTGATTCCAGAGCACTTTCCAATAGTTTATCCTATTTAAACTTTGCACCAGTGAGATGAAATAGATATTATTAAATGAATCTTTTAAAAAGTATAATAATTTCTGGCTGTTGGCCGTTTAGAAAACATAGAGCAGTCACTATCAAGGGGTGAAGGTTCTGCCTCTCAGCGTTGCCTGAGGGGACTATGGGGATTACAATTCACAGAGAACAGTTTGGCCACCTAGAGCCTTCTGCCCTTGTCCCCAACATATAACACAGCAGGCTGACTAATACTTTTAAACTTTAAGAAAAGTCATAGAACCTCTCTGCACAGACCCTCCAATGATGATGTCCATTGTCAGTTGGAGTAAAAGCTGAAGTTCTAACAATGCTCTAGGAGGTCCTGCCCACTCTGACCCCAAGCGCCTCTCTTCACCTGTTTCTAATTTGTCCTCATTCCACTACAAATATATGAATCCTAGAGCTGCCAGGATTAAGAAATAAAAATACAGGACCTTTTATTATTATGATTATTGTTATTTGCATAAATATGCCCCAAGTATTGCCTGTCACATACTTATGTTTTAAAATGATGTGTTGTCTAACAGAAAGTCATACTTCCTGTTTGTTCTATGGCAAATTCTAGTGTACCCCAATTGAAGCCCTTTGTACTACTTGTTCCTGCTGCCTGGCTACCCATCTCTGATGTTTGTGTGATTCGCTCCCTCACCTTCAATCTTTTGCTCAAGTTTTATCTTGGGGAGGTGGGCCCTAGTCACATCAAAAATTATAATCTGGTTCTTCCTATTCTCTTTCTTTTTCTCTAAAACTTATGTAATATTGGTCTCTCCCAACTACAATGTAAACTTCATGAGTACAGGATTGTTTTTTGTTGTTCTGCTTTGTCTATCAGAGTATCCCTACAACCTAAAATCTTAGACACTAGTAAATCATCAATGAATGTTTGTTGAATGAATGAATGAAGAATGAATGAATAAACAAACCTCTCAAAGCTGTTGATAGTAAAATGGCCAACAACAAGAACAACTAATAATAATAATATTTTTTGCATTCTTTTCCATTCTAAGAACTGCTTACTATTTATTTGAGAATGACTGATTGCCATTGGAATAAAGCCAAAAATGAATGAATTTTTGCATTTGTATGTGCTCACAAAGGGTAAAAATAGGCAAAGACATTAATAATCTATCCATTTACTGTTGAGTTTGTTAATCAAAAAAATAAACAAACAAAAATAACGTAAGGAGGAACAGAATATGAGAATATGTCATCCCAAAATGCGCCACTTTGGCATGTGGATTGCTTTGAGCTAAAGGTGATTTAGATCGAGCAGACTCAGGAATTTTCTACCTTTCCCTTAACCAACTAAAAGAATTTAGACAGGGGTCTGTAAAGAAGAGAGCTATTACCAGAAAAAAAATTTTATATCAGAGAGACTTATCTGCATGATGTGGCAAACATTTATTCACCAAACATTTGCTCTACTCATCTTCCTGTGAATTGTCTTCACGCATTTGAAGTCCCAGACTCCTTCTCCTGAGCTCAGGACTGCCTTTGAGTTTCATATCTTTATAGAGTTCCTGTAGTGTGTATTTATTTATTTTTTTCTGTTAATCTGTCTTAAGTCGATGTATTAGGTTAGCTGAAGAACCTAAGAGGGAAGAAGGAACAAGTTTTCCTCAGCTACATATGCTTTCCCTTTCCAAATCAGTTACTAACGATAGAATTGAAAACACTGCAACCTGTGTTTTGGATATTTTAATGATGGAAAATGATGAAATATCATTAGCAAGCATTTTTGCCTAAATAGAAGGTGACTAAATATATCCCTTTTTTTAGAGACCTTGGTAGAAAACAGAAATGTAAATAATATTTTACTATATATGTGGCTAAACAATGAGAAATTATTAAATATTTATATGCTGTAAAACCAAGGTAAGTATGTGCATATCTCTGGCTATATTTTCTAAACAGGCTGTACTGGGGACAATCAGTTTGCTTCTGATTGGTAAAGAGAGACCTCAGGAATCATCCAGAAAATGGGAGAGGAAGCTTTGGTACATTTGATGAGGAAAGTGACACTGGCAATGAACTTAAGGAGTAGACATAGTTTTTTATTATTTTACTCTCAAAGGTTTATTTTTTACTTTTTGGATTCTTAATTAGTTAAAATGTAATACTACTGTATATTAGTTTCAGGCGTACAGCATAGTGGATAGAGATTCATATAATTTACAAAATGAACTCCCCATGAATCTAGTATCCACCGGGCACCATACATAGTTATTATAATATTATTGACTCTATTCCTTATACTGTACTTTACATCCCTGTGACTATTCTGTAACTATCAATTTGTACTTTTTTTAACTGATTTTATTGGGTGACACTGGTTAACATATTTACACAGGTTTCAAATGCCCAATTCTACAACACTGTATTCTGTGTTCACCTACCCCATCCCATTTTGTACTTCTTAATCCCTTTACCTTTTTCACCCAGTCCCCAACCCCCCACCCATCTTGCCACCATCAGTTTGTTCACTGTTTTCTTCTGTTTTTTGTCTGTTTATATTGTTCTTTAGATTCCACATATGAGTGAAATCATATGGTATATGTGTTTCTTTGTCTGACTTATTTCACTTAGCATAATACACTCTAGGTTCACTCATGTTATCTCCAATGGTATGACTTCATTCATTATTATGACTGAATAATACTCCATTATATATTGAATATATATATATATCGATTATATATATATATATACACACACACACACACACACACCACATCATCCTTATCTAATGCTATATGGCCAGTGGAGATGCTTGATATGATTTTAATCTTTTTAAATTTATTGAGGTTTGTTCTGTGTCCTAACATGTGGTCTATCCTGGAAAATATTCCAGGTGCTCTTTAAAATGATATTTAATCTGCTGCTCTGGGGTAAGATGTTCTGAAAAAATATCAATTAAATAAATTTGATCTAATGTGTTATTCAAGATTACTGTTCCCTTATTGGTTTTCTGTCTAGAAGATTTAATCATTGATAAGGATGAAGTATTAATTTCCCCTAGTAGGATTGTATACTGCCCATCACTCCCTTTATGGGATTTTTTTTATACATTTAGGCACTCCTAGATTAGATGCATAAATGTTTACAAGGGATATATCATATTTCTTCATGTACAAGATGCTCCCATGTATAAGACACACCTTAATTTTGGGGCCCTAAATTTGATAAAAAATATATAAAGTTATTGAACTCAAGTTTTATTCATCACAAAATTCATACAACTCCTTATCTGCATGAAAAATCAGGAAATACAAGTAAAATAAAAAACTACAACCACTGTATAATATACACCCAGTGTTTAGACCCCAAATTTTTTTTAAAATGTGCATCTTATACATGGGGAAATACTGTATCATCATGTTTGATTGATCCCTTTATCATTATGAAATGTCTTTCTTTGTTTCTTATTATAGCCTTTGTTTTAAAGTCTATTTTGTGGCCATGACCACGGTGTTTGAGCAGCTGTGCAGGGGCTGACTTCACAGAGTGGAGTTTGCCCCTCCAGGCTCTAGTGCCTATGGAGCTAATCCGGTATGCTGCTTGTGGAGTTTACTGGGTGGTGCTCTGTAGTGGTCTGAAGCCAGCCACTGGGTATGTTGGTTCTGGGACCACTTGGGAGGGGCTCCAGTGCAGGCCAAGGTCAGCTGCTGCTTGAGATTAGACAAGGGCTACCTGATAGGAGCTAAAAAGCACTCTGCAGTTGGTGGCCACATGTTCTGGACCCGGAGATGCATGGGAGAGGCCACCCTATGAATCAAAGCAGGCTGCCACCAGTACCAGGCCTGCTACCACTTAGCAGAAGGGTACTTCGAGGCTTGCCTCTGCCTACCAGCTGCCTGTAAGATTCAGTCATTGAAAGAGCCTTGGGTGTATGTTAGTCAGGTGAGGCAGTGAGTGTCTCAGAGAGTCACCAGGGTAGGGTGAGTGGAGTTTACCAGGTTAATATAGATTCGGATTTGGCCATATAGAAAGGAGGGCTCAACATAGGGATAATACCAGCACTCCTTCCAGTCCTTGCCTTGAAGCCACACAGCTCAGTTTCTCCCAGTATGTTTCTGGAGCTCCTTAAGTTGCTATCTCTCCATCAGAGCCCAAACTGAGGGCCTGTGAAAGAGCAAGTCTGTGTGTAAGCCCTTTAAGAGGATACCTGAGTTCCAGTAGATTTTTTAACTCATCGAGACAGATGGGATCTCTACAGATTTTTACAGTCAAATATTGGGTGCCTTGGACTGGGGAGCCCAATGTGGAGCTGGGACCCTTCACTTTTAAGGAGGGTTCTCTACAGAAGATTTTCGATTTTCAACCACATACATGGGTATAGAGCCAGCCTATTATTCTGTGTCTCTGCCCCTTCTACCAGTCTCAACTGGCTTCTTTATATCCATAGTTATAAGACTTCTGTTCAGCTAGATTTCAGATGGTTCTTAAAGTTGGCTGTTCTATGATTTCGTTATGATTTTAAAGAGGTCATGGGAAGACATGAGCACAATGTTTACCTACTCCATCATCTTGACTGGAACTCCCTGGACATAGTTTTAACCTAAATTTCCCACACACCAAAATTTTTACCTTGGAAAAGCATGATCTAGTACAGTGGTTTTTAACTGATGGTACACAGACAGGTGCCAGTCCACCAGAAATTTCATGCCAGTGTGAGAAAGAGTTAACCACCCTGATATTGCAGAACAACAGGGTGCTTAACTCAAGGATGGGCATGCCATTTCTGGAAGACTGGTGGTTGAAAACCACTGATCTAATCTACCATGGATATGTAAAGTTTGCCTCAAGTTTCCCAAAGAATGTTTAAAAAGTCTTATAATATGTAATAAAATGACAACATAATAAAGAAAATAATACAAGGGTAGTAGAGTGGGGTGACTGGGAGTGGATGTAAGAAGTCCTGCATAATTAAACTTAGAAACAGTTGTCAGGCTTGTTTTCCAAATGTGATAATGTGTTTGTATTGAGTCAGAGACATTATTTCCATGAGGGGAATGGTTTAAGGACTCATCAGTTCTTTTCTCTGTAACAGAAGGCCTCTCAATCATGTTCCTGTAAAGTACAGAATCTAAGTTGAAATGTACTAAATATGCAATCCCAGATCAGTATGTATAAAAATGTGTTACATCGTCAAATTTATGGTAACAGGCACAGATAGAATTGTGATCTTTTTAAAGAAAATCTGTGTTTTTTTGCTTATGTTTTGAGAAATGCCTTAGATACATAACTTTTGTACTTAAATTTAAGGATAACAGATGTTTTCTGTGATCTAAATATTCATGAAATCATCAGAGCTCCTATTGTTATACAATATTCTACTCATATTACAGAAAATAGAATTGAGAAATAATGAATTAAATGGTTTGACTTAAAGTAAAATAATAGCTAGTATTTCTTGAGCTTTTATTATGTGCCACCACAGTGCTAAATACTTCAAATACATTATCTCTTTCATATTCAGAACAACCCAGTGACATTGGTATTATATTCATTCATATTATATAGTCCAGAAACACATAGAGAGATTCAAACACTTGATAAATAACTGAATAAATGAAATGTAATTTGCATGAGCATATGTGTTTTGTGCACTTTGTTCATTTCCCTACAACATTGTAAAAGATTCTAAGGTGTTGGCTTATGATTTGTTGAATAAAATAATAATAATATTACCTGTTGGGAAAATTGGACAGCTACCTGCAAAAAAATGAAACAAGACCACCAACTTACACCATTCACAAAAATAAACGCAAAATGGATAAAAGACTTAAATGTAAGCCATAAAACCATAAGCCTCTTAGAAGAAAACAAAGGCAGTAAGCTCTCTGACATCTCTTGCAGCAATATATTTGCCAATTTACCTCCACAGGCAAGTGAAATAAAAGACAGGATAAACAAATGGGACTATATCAAACTAAAAAGCGTTTGTGCAACTAAAGACAATAAGAACAGAATAAAAAGACAAACTACACAATGGGAGAACATATTTGACAATATATCTGATAAGGGGTTAATAACCAAAATTTATAAAGAACTTGTAAAACTCAACACCAGAAAGACAAACAATCCAATCAAAAAATGGGTGAAAGAAATGAATAGACACTTCTCCAAAGAGGACATACAGATGGCCAATAGGCATATGAAAAAATGCTCAACATCACTAATCTTTAGAGAAATGTAAATTAAAACCACAATGAGATATCACCTCAGTCAGAATGGCACTCATCAATAAAACAACATAGAATAAGTGCTGGCGAGGATGTGGATAAAAGGGAACCCTCCTGCACTGCTGGTGGGAATGCAGACTGGTGCAGCCTCTGTGGAAAACAGTATGGAGATTCCTCAAAAAATTAAAAATCAAACTGCCTTTTGACCCAGCTATCCCACTTTTAGGAATATACCCCAAGAACACCATAGCACTGTTTCAAAAGGAGAAATGCACCACCATGTTTATGGCAGCATTGTTCACAATAGCAAAGATCTGGAAACAGCCTAAGTATCCTTCAGTGGACGAGTGGATTAAAAAGCTTTGGGACATATATATTATGGAATACTACTCAGCCATAAGAAATGATGACATCGGATCATTTACAACAACATGGATGGACCTTGATAACATTATACTGAGCAAAATAAGTAAATCAGAAAAAACTAAGAACTATAGGATTCCATACATAGATGGGACATAAAAATGAGACTCAGAGACATGGACAAGATTGTGGTGGTTATGGGGGGGGGAGGAAAGGGAGAGAGTTGGGGAAGGGGCGGGGCTCAAAGAAAACCAGTTAGAAGGTGACAAGACAATTGGACTTTGGGTGATGGGAATGCAGCATAATCAAATGTCAAAATAACTTAGAGATGTTTTCCCTGAACATATGTACCCTGATTTATGAATGTCACCCCATTAAAATTAATAATAAAAAAATAATAATGATACCTTAAATGTGTAGTAGCTATTCTATTAATCTACAGAATCATTTCCATGAAATATAAAGCCTTGCTATGGTCAACTAATTTGGTCTTTAGCTTTTAATACCAGCATTTCTCAGTATATGTGAGGACCATCAGCCACTTGCTTCAAAATAACCTGAAGCATTCTAAAAAGTATAGTTTTTGGGGAGAGGGCTCTTAAATCAAGCATCTAGTTTTACATGATTTAACATTTAAATTTTTTTTAAAAGAAAAGTAGGGTCTTCTACTTTTTATTTTATTTTATAGGAAATGTTCAATTTGTTTAGCCTCTCAAGTTGCAGTCATTGTTGTTCAAATTGCTTCAGTTTAATACATAGAAAACCATATTTATGGATCATGGATAGCCATTGCTCAAGTTCTAATGTTTAAAATTTGGAAACATTTTTTATTAAAAAAGGAGTTCTTGTGCCACTTGCTTCAGAAGAACCTGGCATATTTGAGCCATGTAGATCCTGGGTCCCTAGTAAAGTATTTGTATTTCTGATGGTGAGGCATAGAAATAGCTTTATGTATACAAATTAGAGGTTTTTATTGACACTAAAATCAGAATAAACTGCTTATTTCTTTGCTCTTGAGCTTAGATCTGTGACTGGATAGAGCGATAGCATCCTAGTGGGGAGCTCGTCATTCGACAGTGAATGAGTGTTTCCTAAGACAGTGCAGTCCTGGGACACAGTAAAAAAACACACAGCTCTGCATCTTTGCTAGGTTCCCTCCCCGTCTAAACTCCCTTCTACTGCACATCCCTGGGGGGCAGGATTCTGGAAGGGGCCTGCAGCAGATGGGGCTATGAAACAAAAGGTATAACATATACCTTGAAAACAGACTTTACTTAATTACTGCCTGGTGCCTCCCTGGGTTATGAGTATTAATGTTTCTAGAGTGGTGAGTAAGCAGAAAATTTTAATTAATTAAACAAAAAAACCTTTTGTGTACCTATTTTTGTCAATAAAGAGAAACTTAAGACCTTGTCTGGGTCGACCAGTGTCATTAAACAAAATGTAATGATTATTATTAAGTAGATGTATAGGCAGGATGACCATAACTTCATTAGTATGGGATGTTTCTGACATAAGCCTGTTCTCCTGGTTAAATTGTAATAGCACCTTCTTTCACTTTATAAAGTGTCCTAGTTTGGATGATAAATTATGTGGTCATCTAGTATATAAATACATCTCTAGAAGATTGAGCAGATTGAGAAGATTGTGATACATCAAGTTGTGTTTATATTTTTTTAAATATTGTATAAACTCCTTGTTTCACAAAAGCATAATTGTCAGAAAAATGCTTTCCAATTATCTGAGGTTTCCAGTAACTTGAATTCTGATCTCTTGAAATTTCCTTATGCTATTATATATAATGTCCCTTCTTTTTGAACACATTAAACATTCCAGTGACTATGACTCAGAACCAGCTTATAACTTGTTGGGCAAATAAATTTGTAAAATTTGTGTTATCTGGTTTTGCTCACTTTTATTTTAAAAAATGGTGCTGCCCACGTGAATGGCTATCACCCAGGTAATACAGCTAATTACCTTCATGCTTGAGAAGGGCCTTGGTTATGCTAATTGTGCTGGAGGAGGGGTTGTCCTACTGAAAAGTTTTAAAAGAGGAGCTAGGAGGCCATTTTGTCAGAAAGGCCACATGGAGATTGGAGAGAAAGCAGCAAGATGGAGGCATGCAGATGGGGAAAAAGAGGTGGCTAGGCTAAAGAAACCTTTGATTCTAGGAAAACTTGGGAAAGAGTCTCCTAGCTGTGGTACCGGAGAATGTGTGAATGGGTTTTGGTGCCGGTGTGTTTGTTTTTACTTGCTGAGTGTGAGGCTAGAAGTAAAGAAAATGGTCCACCACTTCTTGGCTCCATTGTTTCATTCCTGTTTGTCCAAATCAAATGCAAACCTGCCTGAGCCAGGTGGCTGTGATGGTGGCCACGACTACTGGCCTTACATGACTCCTGTCTGCCAGGCACTGAGCTAGAAAAGCAGGATGCCTGTTCCATAGTTGGGAACTAAAGTAGTTTTGATTGTACTTGAAAACTAGATGAGGCTAAGCACTCCAAAAGTAGATGATAGAAAGCAGCCTGACAACAAAGGGCAGATGAAAAAGTAAGTAAAATGATGGTCAGAGAAGACAGTTAGCACTTTCTATTTCAAAGGCTCTTTTTACTATTAATTAGTTCATCTTAACAGCCTCCTGGTAGAATGCATCAGCATTATAATCCCTTGCTGCAGATGAGAAACTTAAAATACTTGAAGATTAAGGGGCTGTAGCAAGAATCGAAAAACTAATGAATGGTAGAGTAAGAATTAGAACGGAGTCTCTTTTGGGCAATTGCATTCGGAGTCCAACAGGCCAGAGTCTCTGTGGTGTAGCCAACACACCGCTCAATGATTACAGGAGAGCACCCCGAGGAGTGTCCAGCTCTGATAAGAAAAGATCAGCTGAAAGCTACTTTAAAAGCTAAGTGGAATATGTGAGTTCATGAGGCACTGAGATGCTATCTTTGCCTCAGACTTCCATGGAGAGAAAGACATGGTTCAATTTACTGTGAAAGGAGACATACACTAAGGAATATCAGCAGTTAGCTTTAGTAACAGATTTTACATTGTATCATAACAAAGAGGGGCGAAGTGAACCAAAACTTACTTCCCAAGAAGTGTTTTGAAACAAATCATTTATTGGGATCATTAATCAGAAAAAAAAGTCACTGCGATACTCTTAAACTCAGATCAGAAACTGAGAAGGAACTGGTTAATATGATAAAAGGTCAAAATTACTGAACCCCCCTGGCTCTGCTACCTCACACTGAGCCATCAATGTTCAGTGAATTCACTGACAAAACACAATGATAAAATAACATGAAGTGGTTTAAGACTTTTTCCAAAATTTTCAGTCTTTAGTATTAAGACTTTCACCAACAATCAAAAAGTTTTTCTACTTTATGTTATCTTAGGAAATGGAGTACCTTAGGAAAAAAGAAAAAGACTCCTAATTTATACTTACATCAAAGCAAATACCAGATATATTACAAATTTAAATGAAAAAAGAAAAGTATGAAAAGAAAATACATATAACTGTAAATAATTTTGAATGGAAAATATTTGTTTAATATTGTCACACATGTAGAAACATATAGAAAAAAAGATACTTTCTATGTAAAACTAAAAAACACTGTAAAGTTAAGAGAAAGAGTAAGTTGGATATGTGATGGCTTGGAGGTTTCAGCTCATGCTGTGGTGGTAATGGGTTTTGTGGTATACTGTATAAATGTATCAGATCAATATGTTGTACCTTAGACTTACACAATAGTATATGTCAATTATATCTCAAACTGAGAAAATTAGTTGAAAAAGACAAAAAAGTAAATAATTTGGAGAAGTATTTGCAGTGTATCATTAATGAATTAACATAATTAATATACAAAATCTCTTAAAAATAGTAAGACAGATAAATATCTAATAAAAAGATTGGCAAATAAAATGAATCACAAAAGAAGAAATCCAATAGGCTAGTAATTTTTAAATGTGTAACCTCACTAGTAATGAAAGAAAATTTTATTAAAAATACATAATATGTGTATATAAGTTAATAATTAAATTTACAAAGAAGAAAAATAGTATTATTAACTAGTATTAGCAAGCACATAAAAGAGACACCTTAAAATTTGAATAATTTAATTAGTAACAGGTGTCTAGGGGACAATTTAACGATATATATCAAAACTTTAAGAAATATATATGCCTTTTGGCACAGAGATGCTATTTAAAGAAATATATCTTGAGGAAAATATTATCAAATATCTAAATATAAGAATGCTTGGATGGGATAAACCTGAAGGAAAGGGGGGAGGGTGCTGTAGAGAGGGGGGCAAGGGAAAAGTATGAAAAGAAAGTATTTTGAGGGGAATGGGGGGGAAGGGGGATGCATTCGGGGTGGCCCTAAAATTTATGTAAACACAATTAATTAAATAAATAAAATTTTAAATAAAAAAAAAATGCTTAACCCCTGGCTGGGTACCTTAGTTGGTTAGAGTGTCATCTTGATATGCCAAGGTTGCGGGTTCAATCTTTGGTCAGAGCACATACAAGAATCAACCAATGAGTGAATAGTGAAATAACAGTTGATGTTTCTCTCTCTCTCCAAAATTAATTTAAAAAAATAAGAGTGGTCAACAAAGCAATGTTTATAATGTCCCAGATATGGGAACAATAGTGAACTGATTGACAAAATTATTATACATTGTGTAAGTACCATATAGCCTTTAAGATAAAAGAAGACAACTATTAGATTAGTTTTACAAGGGGTTCTGAGTCAATTCTCAGGAAGCTCTGTAAAATGGCAGAATCTCCATAGGCCTGACAACCTAGGTGTTTTGTTTGTCTGCTCCACGAGCATGCTTTTGGAAGCAGACTTTGGACAGAGCTTTAAAAGCTGCTTTTTGGGGGTGACATCCTATTTTAGTTCCTTTGGCTGCCCTAAGGACCTAAAGCAAGCTAACCATGAAAAAAGTTATCTAAAAACAACTGGTGAGCTAATTTATCATTTGAATGGAAATAATTTTTATTGAATGAACAATATGTTAAAATCGTATTCAGTAGGTTCCAACAGATACAACCAGGCTTTTAGTCTTGCTTTAAGGTAGTAAATTATATGGGCATCCATTTATTTTGAATTATACAGGGTGGGACAAAAGTAGGTTTATAGTTGTTCATATAGAAAAATAAAACAAGAATGAATAAAATAACACAAGAATGAACTCTGTTTTGTATACTCACAACTATAAATCTGCTTTGGCCCCACCCTGTATATACATGTGAATTCTAAACCTACCTTCTCCAAATCAAGAGAAGGGCAAGATTCTCATAGAAACATTCATTAACCTACAAAAGACATTCAATATGACACCATATGGGATGCATTATCTGGCTTTTTGAAACTTAATTTCAGCTTCTCTTATTTAGGGAGAGAATTTTAGAATACATAGCATGGATTCAGATATACCTGTGGTTCTCACATTTGAGCTGGCATTGGAATCACTGAAGAAACTGTTATGACAGATTTCTGGGTCCCAACCCCCAGAGTAGAGTTCCTGACTTGGTAGGGGTGGGGTAGGGTTCTATTATGTACTTCCACGTTTTGGGGGGATGCTGATGCTGCTGGACTGGGCACTGCACTTTGAGAACTATTGGCTTCAAGAAATAAGCCTTGGCCCTGGCCGGTTGGCTCAATGGTAGAGCGTCGGCCTGGCTTGCGGAAGTCCCGGGTTCGATTCCTGGCCAGGGCACACAGGAGAAGCGCCCATCTGCTTCTCCACCCCTCCCCCTCTCCTTCCTCTCTGTCTCTCTCTTCCCCTCCCGCAGCCGAGGCTCCATTGGAGCAAAGATGGCCTGGGTGCTGGGGATGGCTCCTTGGCCTCTGGCCCAGACGCTAGACTGGCTCTGGTCGCGATAGAGTGACACCCCGGAGGGGCAGAGCGTCAACCCTGGTGGGCGTGCCGGGTGGATCCTGGTCCGGCACATGCGGGAGTCTGTCTGACTGTCTCTCCCGGTTTCCAGCTTCAGAAAAATACAAAAAAAAAAAAAAAAAAAGAAAAAGAAAGAAAGAAAGAAAGAAGCCTTAAATATGTAGATATGTAGTCTGCAAATGTTTCTAACAGCATGCAGGCATCTTTAAAACAGACATCCAGAAAGTGTGTTTTCCTTACAATTTACATGAGTACAAATCTATTGATTTATGATATGGTAATAGATGTTGCAACAAATGAACTTCCTTATAGCATTCTTGCAGATTTTATACTTTAAAATAATAAAGGCATGAATTGCAAAGTTTAGAATAGAATTAAGTCATTTATTTAATCTAAGATTATAATGAAGCCAACTCATCCTTCAGTTCAGCATCATTCAACCTTATTTTTAGAAATTAGCTGGCCGGTGGTACAAGTGAGAGTAATGAAATCAGATATTACTTGTTAATTCTTATGTCATTATTGGACAATTCTTAAGATTAAAAATACTTCTATTATTAAACTGTACATTGAATAGGAAGTTCTGATGAAGAGGAGGGCATAAGGGGGTTTAGCCAGCAACGGGCATGTATTTAATATATATATATATATATTTCTAAACTATAATGGATACTCAAGGGAGTCACAGACTTTACATAGGCAGCACAGCTTGAAAAACAGAAAATGGCACTCCGGGGACCACTGCACGCATTTCCAGTTCCAGAGTACTGTAGCTAAGTGGTTGCCATTGAGTTCTTTTCATTTAACTTCTAGAATCAACCATTCAAACACTACTGCAGGCAATTAGTTATATGGTTGAAGCATAGTGAGCTTGCAGAATTTACAGAATTTTGTTAGTATTAAGAATAATAATGATTACATTGTGTAGTTCAGAGTTAGGCAGGTAAAATCAGTATATATAAATGTGTATGTGAGATATATATAGAGAGAGGGAGAGAAAGAAAGAAAAAGAAAACAGTCCATAATCAGGACACAATTTTAATCTCTAGAACTGTATTATTAACATACTCATTAACGGTTTCTTTAAGGATACAACTATATAACAAAAGTGTTTACCATGATTTTCTTTTTTGTGATAATTGACATTAAACTTTGTGTTTTTGCCCATATATTCCTAAGAATTCTTTGTAAATGCTTTTTATTTCCATATCACCAAAACCTTAGCTCATTATACAGTTCCTAGCAACACCCACCTAATCCTCCCTCATTCCTTTACCCAGGCAATTAGACATTAAATTTCTTAGCATGCTGTAACCGATGCCTTCTTGTTCTATTTCAGAGATCATTTCGTTCATCATTCACTAGCCTAAAAGTCTTCTATTAGAGCAACCATTTTTTTTCCTCCTGCTGGTTTCCTAGAGAAGGAATTTTGATACCCTTTTGGCTTTTCTCTGCCCCTTTACTCAACCTGCTTCTGCTTGAATTAACTGGAGCAATGTTTCTGTTTGGAAACATCTGGACAAAGTATCTGTTCTATCTATATTTCTCTAGGGAGCAAGACGCCTGCAGTGAGTGTTAGTTTTGCTGCTACTCCCGGAGGAAAAGAGAATATTCCCCGGGGAATATTCTGCAGCCCATGCTCCCTTGATTGAGTGGTTAAATCTAGAGAATTTTGGAGCTCAGGTTTAGCAAATCCTCTTTCTTAACAGCCGAAAAGCCATGTCTTCTAATTTAACCTCTACTAGTAATACAAAAAGTAATTATGCCTCATAATAGAGAGGCTATTGATTGTGCTCACCACAGACTCTAATACCAAGTGCAAATTTTATCCTAATTTGTATGCCTATGGGCGTTTATGAATTTTATATTATTTATAATACACTTCCCATAAGGGTCATTATTTTTCTTGTTTCTCTTGCATATATATATATATATATATATATGCATGTTATCTATATGATATCATGTAGACATATACATATAACCTTTTTTGTCCAGCTCCCTTTGGATACTGCTTTCTTTATCAAATCTTTGTGGTTCATAGCTTTTATTTCTTCTACCTTCAATGGCAACTTCATACTTAAGACCATTCCTTATTGACCTTGCCAATGAGGATACCTGCTTCCTCTACTTAGCTATGGACTCCTGTGCAAAATCAGTGCTTGGTGTTAATACAAACAGAAGAGGCATTAATAAATAAGAGACAAAAAAGCATCAAAAATTAATAAAGACATGATTTTAATACACTAATAAATATATTACTCAATAAGTAGATTGAATCACCTGAGTAGACATCTGAATAAGAAAATAAGTTGGATTTCAGCTCTGAATGATTAACTCAGGCAATTAGAGCATTGCCCTAAAACAGCAAGATTGCAGGTTTGATCACTGGTCAAGATATTCTGGAAGCTTCCAATGAATGCACAACTGAGTGGAACAACAAATAAATGCTTCTCTCTCTCTCTCTCTCAAATCAAATAATAAAACAAAAGTAATTTGGATTCCTACATTACACTTTACAAAAAATAAATACCAGGTAGACTGAACAGTTAAAATAATAACTATAATAAAAAAAATAAAGCATCAAAATTCTAGAAAGAAATGAGAGGCTTACAATCTTGAACTGGGGAAACAAATCCTACATATAACACAAAGCTCAGAAGCCATAAAGCAAAAGATAGTGTAAATTTAATTATTACAAAATAATTTTTAAATTTTACACATCAAGAGGTCTTAATTGATAGCAATTTCTTAGAATGACAAATGCATACACCAGCTATTCTAGTCCCAGGATTCTTTCCACAGATATACTGGCTTGTGTAAGAAATAATACATTTTTTTAATGTCATTCATTTAAATATGCCATTAAATGTAAATATTCACTTTAATATGATTTATAAATACAAAATACTGGCAAGTATAACTGTCCTTCAATAAAGAACCAAGTCAATTTTGGTATGTAAATTGAGATAAAGATAGCACTTGAAAAAATGAGGCCACAAGTTGTTTACTAACAGACTGATTCATATCAAATGATTTATATGATAACCTGTGAATAACTTTTTAAGTGAGAAAAGTAGGGTGCAGAACAGGAGAGGTAGTAGGTTACCTCTTAAATATAAAAGAAAAATGAAGATGGAAACAAAGAAAAACCTATCTATAATTCCATAAAAATAAGAAGTCAGTAACTGTGGTTCACCCAGTGAGAGAAATTAGTGAAATGGAACTGATGGAAGCCATACTTTTCATTACATACTGTAATTTTTGGAACTATTAATTTTATATGTTATACATATATTACCTGTCAAAAGAAATATTTAAAAGGACATTTAAAAATTTATATCTATAAATTTCCTCTGAAAATTATATAAAAATTTAAGCTTACTTCTACTTATCATAATTATGTTCTTCCACTTCCCAGGATTTGTTGACAGTGTCAAAATTTTAAGTCTAGAATATTATTAACTTTAAATTCAAACCCTGAGTTTAAGATTAGTAAGAGCTATATAATAAAATTTGTAAAATGTTAGGTCTATAACTAAAGTATGTGTCTATGAAACATACTAATACAGGCTTCACCCTGACTGCACTGCCACTACAAGTACAAGAGCAGCCCTGTCTGGACATAAGGACATTGGTAGCATGTGATCTATAATTATCCTAGAGATGGGTTGAGGGAGATAAAATTTAAGGAGATGAGGCTTAAAGATCACCTTGGTAAACGTGCCAGAGTATTAATCATTACTTCCCATTCTACAAAGTCTGGATTGGAGAGAAAGCTCCGGGATAACCATACAGTCTGTTGTGAACTACTCTGAACTCATATACTTTATGTCCCTTTCTTTCTGTGCCACTTCCAGAAGCATCTTGGCTTCCTTTTTTTTCTCCCCTTTTACAAGGTATCTCCACAATGCAGTCTGTTTCACCTGCCATGCTAGATTGCAACGACAACAAACACAATAATTTCAGCCTTACCCCATCAAAAATTGGAGTCTACTTCTTCGTCTGTTATATCCAGAGACACTTTGTGATTTCTTTGATTGATAGCATTGGGGGGCAGTGGTGTTATGCAAGTTCGCAGCCTATACCTCAAGAGACCTTTCTCTCCTGCTGCTAATGAAACCCTACATGACCGAACTCAGACTAGCCGCCTGGATGATGAGGCTGATGAGCCTTTGCCAGCCCAGCAACAGTTGTTAAAAACTGAGGAAGAGAGCCATCTAATTGACCAGCAGCTGAATGCAGACACAAGCAGAGTCATTCACTCAGCTGCACCTCGCACAAATTTTTAAACTACAGAGTCATGATCTAATTAAGTAAATATTCTTCTAAACCACTGAGTTTATGGGTGGCTGTTATGCAGCAATAGATACATTTACTGGAATAATGCCCTCACTTGTTCTCACCTCCAATGTCAGTAACTAATATCATCCTGATGAAAAATAACCTTTTCCAATACTTTTCAGAGATACATATATCATAGTTTCTAAACTTGAGTTTTGACATCAGGAATAATTACTTTTTAAAAAATATTATTCCTTTCACTGAAATTCCCAGCCTCTAGACACAAGTTTGTCTCACCTAATTCTCTGCTCCCTTCTGCACTATTTCCTTTCTACCCACGCCTCTCCCTGCCAAGATTACCTCCTCCAGTCTCTTCTGACAAATCTCCTCTCTCAGCATCACTTCTCCCCAGTTACTCACCCACTGTGCAGATTACTAAGCTGTCTTGGTGCTGCTGACATGTCGTGTGTAACAGTTTTCTAGGCCAGGTTTAATGTAAGACTGGGGTCTGAGGAGCAGTAACTGACCCTTGAGACACTAGTTATTCTTCAGAAAAAAAAAAGGAGTAGTTTTGATCCAATATATCTGGGATATACTGGGGTAAGCAATAACAAATTCTTTTGGTTTCTACTTATTTTTAACAGCTTAAATTCTTTTCTTCAGAACATTATATAAATTGTTAACAACTGGTTCCAAATTAACTTAGGACCATTAACTTTTTACTGAACATATATTAGAAACTGTTATCTTACTAATACCTTAAGCTTAAACACATGAAACAAATCAAAACAGCTGTTAAACAAAACCTTCAGTCCTTAAATGCCTATATGAGAAAAAAAAAACTCATTGGTGATATGAAATCAAAGAAGCTTTTGTACTTTCCTTAAAATTCAGTACCACTAATTTCTAGACTTATAAGAGCACCTTTAGCTATTAGATCATCCATATTTTATACTTATGCATGTTTTTGTAATATTTGCCTTTGTGGCTGAAATATATATCTTAATAAGATATTGGTTTATCTCTAGATCATCTCAATAACTTCCATATTTACTAGAATATATGTATAAACATAACCATAGTTTTGTAAAAAAGTGAATATTATGTGTGACAGACTGAAGTAGAGGTGCCTGGTTGGGTGCTTGACACAGTACTCTCATTTAACCTGAATTGATTATATGTCAACCAATTTATTAATCCCTGAGGCTTCACAGAGGGCTGAGCTGCCTGGGTTCCAGGGTAATGCCTTCTATTCATGTCAGCACTTTATCTATTTACTTAATATATTGTACAAAGAAAATCATGTTCTATATGTGCTATGAGAAAAAAACCTATTGGAAGCAATAATGGTCAAATTTTAGTGTGCATAAGACTCACCTGGAAAACTTGCTGAAACAGAGACTCTGAGGCCCCATTCCCAGAGTTTTTTATTCAAGTAGTGGGATCAGAAATCTGTATTACTAATCATCCCTCATATTTCAGAAGTAGATGGTGCGAGGAATTCCTTTTGAAGAAAACATTGGTTGACCAGTCGTCAGTATGTGCTAACAGGAGAAAGGAAAACATACATTTGGCATAACTGTGGGAGTGTCCCAGGGGTTCCCTCTTGGACTTCTGTCTTACTCCCCAGGTGATCTACTCTAGTTTTATTATTTAAACGCTACCTCTATGCTGATAACCTCAAAGTTTATAACTTCTGTCAAGTCCTCTCCAGAGAACCTTGAAGTTTTTTCATTTTTCTACTTGTCATCTCCATATGAATTTATTACAAGTAGCTGAAATTTGACATATCCAAAGCTGAATTCTAACATTTATTCCCAAATCTTCTCTTCTGCACTTTATTTAATGGCATCACTAATCTACATTCTCAGTTGCTCCAGCCAACAAACAGTCTTGGTATCATTTTTGACATCATTCTTCATTCTTCTCACTCACCTTCCAACTGTCAGTATAACTCTCTTAGCTTTACCTTCTGAATATTTCCAGAATTGTGAATGTCTCATCATTACCATCACTACCCTCTCTAAGTGACCCTGCTTTCTCACCTACACTACTGCAGTTTCTTCCTCCTTCAATTACTGCTCTACTTGCAATTTATTCTTTTTTTTTTTTTTTTATAATTTTATTTTTTTAATGGGGTGACATCAATAAATCAGGATACATATATTCAAAGATAACAAGTCCAGGTTATCTTGTCGTTCAATTATGTTGCATACCCACCACCCAAAGTCAGATTGTCCTCTGTCACCTTCTATCTTGTTTTCTTTGTGCCCCTCCCCACCCCCTATCCCTCTCCCATTCCCCCCTCCCCCCGTAACCACCACACTCTTATAAATGTCTCTTAGTTTCACTATTATGTCCCACCTACGTATGGAATAATACAGTTCCTGTTTTTTTCTGATTTACTTATTTTGCTTCGTATCATGTTATCAAGATCCCACCATTTTGCTGTAAATGTTCCGATGTCATCATTTCTTATGGCTGAGTAGTATTCCATAGTGTATATGTGCCACATCTTCTTTATCCAGTCATCTATTGATGGGCTTTTTGGTTGTTTCCATGTCCTGGCCACTGTGAACAATGCTGCAATAAACATGGGGCTGCATGTGTCTTTACGTATCAATGTTTCTGAGTTTTTGGGATATATACCCAGTAGAGGGATTGCTGGGTCATAAGGTAGTTCTATTTTCAGTTTTTTGAGGAACCACCATACTTTCTTCCATAATGGTTGTACTACTTTACATTCCCACCAACAGTGTATGAGGGTTCCTTTTTCTCCACAGCCTCTCCAACATTTGCTGTTACCTGACTTGCTAATAACAGCTAATCGAACAGGTGTGAGGTGGTATCTCATTGCCGTTTTGATTTGCATTTCTCTAATAGCTAAAGAAGATGAGCATCTTTTCATATATCTGTTGGCCATTTGTATTTCTTCCTGGGAGAAGTGTCTATTCATATCCTCTTCCCATTTTTTTATTGGATTGTTTGTTTGTTTGTTGTTGAGTTTTATGAGTTCTTTGTATATTTTGGATATTAGGCCCTTATCTGAGCTGTTGTTTGAAAATATCATTTCCCATTTAGTTGGCTTTCTGTTTATTTTGTTATCAGTTTCTCTTGCTGAGCAAAAACTTCTTAGTCTGATGTAGTCCCATTCATTAATTTTTGCCTTCACTTCTCTTGCCTGTGGAGTCAAATTCATAAAATGCTCTTTAAAACCCAGGTCCATGAGTTGAGTACCTATGTCTTCTTCTATGTACTTAATTGTTTCAGGTCTTATGTTTAGATCTTTGATCCATTTTGAGTTAATTTTTGTACAGGGGGAGAGACTGTAGTCCAGTTTCATTCTTTTGCATGTGGCTTTCCAGTTTTCCCAACACCATTTATTGAAGAGGCTTTCTTTTCTCCATTGTGTGTTGTTGGCCCCTTGATCAAAAATTATTTGACTATATATATGTGGTTTTATTTCTGGACTTTCTATTCTGTTCCATTGGTCTGAGTGTCTATTTTTCTGCCAATACCATGCTGTTTTGATTGTCGTGGCCCTATAATAGAGTTTGAAGTCAGGTATTGAAATGCCCCCAGCTTCATTCTTTTTCTTTAGGATTGCTTTGGCTATTCGGGGTTTTTTATAGTTCCATATAAATCTGATGATTTTTTGCTCTATTTCTTTAAAAAATGTCATTGGAAGTTTGATGGGAATTGCATTAAATTTGTATATTGCTTTGGGTAATATAGCCATCTTGATTATATTTATTCTTCCTAGCCAAGAACAAGGTATATTCTTCCATCTCATTATATATTTTTCGATTTCCCTTAACAATGGTTTATAGTTTTCATTATATAAGTCCTTTACATTCTTTGTTATGTTTATTCCTAAGTATTTTATTTTTTTTGTTGCAATCATGAAGGGGATTATTCTTTTGAATTCCTTCTCAGTTGTTTCATTGTTGGCATATAGAAAGGCTATTGACTTCTGTATGTTAATTTTGTATCCTGCGACCTTACTGTATTGGCTTATTGTTTCTAGTAGTCTTTTTGTGGATTCTTTGGGGTTTTCGATGTATAGTATCATATCATCTGCAAAAAGTGATACCTTTACTTCTTCTTTTCCGATATGGATGCCTTTTATTTCTTTGTCTTGTCTGATTGCTCTGGCTAGAACCTCTAGTACCACATTAAATAAGAGTGGAGAGAGTGGACAACCCTGTCTTGTTCCTGATTTAAGGGGGAAAGCCTTCAGTTTAGTGCCATTTAATATGATGTTAGCTGATGGTTTATCATATATGGCCTTTATCATGTTGAGATATTTTCCTTCTATACCCATTTTGTTGAGAGTCTTAAACATAAAATTGTGTTGTATTTTATCGAAAGCCTTTTCTGCGTCTATTGATAAGATCATGTGGTTTTTGTTCTTTGTTTTGTTGATATGGTGTATTACATTAACCGTTTTACGTATGTTGAACCATCCTTGAGATTCTGGGATGAATCCCACTTGATCATGATGTATTATTTTTTTAATATGTTGTTGTATTCGATTTGCTAGTATTTTGTTTAGTATTTTAGCATCTGTATTCATTAGAGATATTGGTCTGTAGTTTTCTTTTTTTGTGCCATCCTTGCCTGGTTTTGGTATGAGGGTTATGTTGGCTTCGTAAAATGTGTTTGGAAGTATTGCTTCTTCTTCAATTTTTTGGAAGACTTCAGTAGAATAGGAACCAAGTCTTCTTTGAATGTTTGATAAAATTCGCTGGTATAGCCGTCAGGGCCTGGACTTTTATTTTTGGGGAGGTTTTTAATGGTTTTTTCTATTTCTTCTCTACTGATAGGTCTGTTTAGGCTTTCTGCTTCTTCTTGACTCAGTCTAGGAAGGTTGTATTTTTCTAGGAATTTATCCATTTCTTCTAGGTTGTTGAATTTAGTAGCATAAAGTTTTTCATAGTATTCTACAATAATTCTTTGTATATCTACGGTGTCCGTGGTGATTTCTCCTCTTTCATTTTGGATTTTGTTTATATGAGTTCTTTCTCTTTTTTCCTTGGTAAGTCTTGCCAAGGGTTTGTCAATTTTGTTGATCTTTTCAAAGAACCAGCTCCTTGTTCTATTAATTTTTTCTATAGTTTTTCTGTTCTCTAATTCATTTATTTCTGCTCTGATTTTTATTATCTCCTTTCTTCGGCTGGTTTTGGGTTGTCTTAGTTCTTCTTTTTCTAGTTCCTTAAGGTGTGAAGTTAAGTGGTTCACTTGGGCTCTCTCTTGTTTGTTCATATATGCCTGAAGTGATATGAACTTCCCTCTTATTACTGCTTTTGCTGCATCCCATAGATTCTGATATGTCGTATTGTCATTTTCATTAGTCTGTATATATCTTTTGATCTCTGCACTTATTTCTTCTTTGACCCATTCATTTTTTAAAAGTATGTTGTTTAGTTTCCCCATTTTTTTGTGGGATTTTTTTCCTCTTTTTTGCAGTTGAATTCTAGTTTCAAGGCTTTATGATCAGAAAATATGCTTGGTACAACTTCAATTTTTCTGAATTTGCTGATGTTGTTTTTGTGGCCCAACATATGGTCAATTCTTGAGAATGATCCATGTACACTGGAGAAAAATGTATACTCAGTCACTTTGGGATGAAATGTCCTGTAGATGTCTATCATATCCAGGTGCTCTAGTGTTTTGTTTAAGGCCACTATGTCTTTGTTGATTCTCTGTTTGGATGACCGATCTAGAGCCTTCAGCGGTGTATTGAGGTCTCCAAGTATGATTGTATTTTTGTCAGTTTTTGTTTTAAGATCAATAAGTAGCTGTCTTATATTTTGGTGCTCCTTGGTTTGGTGCATATATATTAAGAATTGTTATGTCTTCTTGATTCAGTGTCCCCTTAGCCATTATGAAATGGCCATTTTTGTCTCTGAGTACTTTTCCTGTCTTGTAGTCAGCATTATCCGATATGAGTATTGCTACACCTGCTTTTTTTTTATGTTATTTGCTTGGAGTATTGTTTTCCAGCCTTTCACTTTGAATTTGTTTTTATCCTTGTTACTTAGATGAGTTTCCTGTAGGCAGCATACAGTTGGATTTTCTTTTTTAATCCATTCTGCTACTCTGTGCCTTTTTATTGGTGAGTTTAATCCGTTTACATTTAGTGTAATTATTGATACTTGTGAGTTCCCTATTGCCATTTTATAGATTGCTTTCTGTTAGTTTTGTGTCTTGTTTGATCCTTCTCTTTTGTTTTTCTATCTTTTGTTTTTATTTGGTTGTATTCCATACATCTTTCCACTGTTGCTATCTTTTTGAGTCTCTTTCTTCTTCTCTCTGTTGTGCCTCAAGTTGCTTGTCTTCTATTTCACTAATCCTCTCTTCTATCTGACCTGTTCTATTAGCTAAGCTTGTTACTTCGTTTTTCAGCTCGTGAATTGAGTTTTTCATCTCTGTTTGATTTGTTTTTATAGTTTCAATTTTCTTGGACAGATATTTTTTGTGTTCATTGAGTTGTTTTCTGAGCTCCCTAAATTGCCTTTCTGTGTTTTCTTGTATATCTCGGAGGATTTTTAGGATTTCTATTTTAAATTCTCTGTCATTTAGCTCCAAGGTTTCCAATATATTAAATTTTTTCTCCATAGATTTTTCCTCATCTAGCTGTGTTACCTCTCTTTCTTTTGTATCCATGATATTCGATTTTCTCTTCCTTAATGGCATCTGAGGGTGGTTTTGTTGATAGTATTAATGAGATTTAATAAAGAATAAAAAGTTTAAAAAAATAATAAAAAAAATCGAAAAGAGTTGTTTTTTTAAAAAAAAATTAATAATGAAATAAAGAAAAATAAAATAAAATAAAAATTAAAAAAAAAAAAAAAAAAAAAAAAGGAAATTATTCCCCCCCTCCTTTTTTCCTCTCCTCTCCTCTCCCCTCTTTCTTGATAAAATCATGTGGTGGACTGTGAATTATAACAAACAATGCCTGTGATGGAGGGCCTGAATTGGGGAAAAGTAATAAAGGGGCAAAAAAAAAAAAAAAGAAAGAAAAAAGAAAAAAAAGAGCGAATGGACCCACAAAAAGCAAATAAGGAAAAAATTTGGGTCAAGAATAAAATGATTTGCTTTTAGGTGTTGGTTGTCTAAGAGTTATGATGAGAGGATTAAGAGGAAAACGGAAAAATGGGGGGACAAATTAAAAAATTACTATTGTATTTAGTGGAATAAGAACTAGATAAAATGGAGAGCCAGGGATGGGAGCACTGCTAGTGAGTTAAAAAGGTGAAGTAAAAACCCCCCAAAATGCCACAAACATAAGTTTGAGTCCCAGATAAGATAATTTGTTTGTTATTGAGGTTTGAATGAGAGGAGATGTAAAGGAAAAAGGAAGAAACTAATATAGAGGGAGAAAAGAAAGAGAGAGAGAGAGAGAAAAAAAAAAGAGGGAACCACTAAAAGAAGAAAAAAGAAAGGAGAGAGAGAGAGAGAGAGTTAAGGGTTTTGGAGTGCAACCCTCATAGAGTGAAAGGAAGAGAAGAGAAAAGATAATGGGAGATGTAACACTTATGGGTAGTGTAGTTCAAGGAGAGGAGAGAGTAAGACCGGTAGAGAGTTAATCGGCCAAATTGGAGGAGGAAAAAAAAAAGTATCAAGAATGAAGATAAGAGAAACAAACGAACAAATATAATAAAATGGGATAGGTTATAAAGTCTGCAGATTATTCTTGATTTTGAGAGGTTATCTTCTTGCTTTTTCTTTTCTCTCCCTCTTACTGGTCGGTGACTCTGTACCCCGGGTTTTGCCCCTTTGCCACGCTCAGGTGGAGGTTTGCAGTTGATAAGTCTCTATGGCAATGTCATGTATTGTGCTTTAGTCTCATTGGCAGTCGAGGCTATTAGCATTTATAGGCTCCGACAGTGAGAGAGTCCGTGTTCCTGGAGCCTTTCTCCTAGTCTTTCCTTCCTCAATTAGTAGCCTGATAATCCAGCTATGGGGTTGCTGCTGCCTCTGCCTGGATAGTAAGAGGCTCAAAGAGCTGGCAACTCCCCACTCTATTTCCACTCAGCACAGGGCTCTGGGTAAGGCTCAGTCAGTCAGAGCTGCTAGCATAATCAGGCGGGCTTTCCACCCACTCCCAGACCTCTGGCTCTGCCACTCTGTCCGGTAACACAAGCGGGTGCTCACTTCCGGGGCGCTTGGAGAAAACTCTCACTCACTGGCTGCGCGCGCAGACCAGGATATCCGGCCAGCAGTCTCACGCTCTGAGTGAAACCCCCGACCGCAGGGAAAAGTTGCAGCGTTGGAATTGAGTCTCGCTCCGTCCCCGTGCGCGGCTTTTGCAAGGCGCTGGGGCGGCCTGAGATTCCGCTTTGGCCCACACAAAGGCCCCTGACTCTGCTCCTCTGTGCGATGACACGGGCGCGCACTGCCGAGGCACTCGGAGGAATCGCTCACTCTTTATCTGCGCGCGCAAACCAGGATATGAGGCTGGCCGCTTTCCCTCTGAGTGAAACACCCTCGGCAAGGAAAATCTCCACCATTGGAATTAGTTCTCACTCCCTCCCGTGCGAGGCTTTCCCAGGGCGCTGGGGCTGCCCAGAGACTCTGCCCTCGGCCCACAGAAAGGCCTCTGACCCTGCCTCTCCGTGGGGCAACACGGGCACTGACTCCCGGGGCCTAGGAAGAAATCTCTCGCCCACTAACTGCGCACCAACCAGGAGACCGGGTAAAATGGCCGCGCCGCTTGTCTTTCTTTGTTTGGGTTTGGCGCGAGTGTTAGCTTGTATTGCCCGGGTTGCCACAGGATCAGATCTTCCTCGGCTTGGATCTCCGTGCCACGGCCTGGTTCGGCCGTTTGTATTCACCCCCTTTGCCCGCCTCAGTTTCTATATTCACAGTTACCAGAGAAAGCCGCCCTGTTTAGGTTAGTGAGGAAGGCGGAGCATTTCTTACTCCCTATTTCCTTCGGGGTTTGGTTATATATTTAGCCAATTTTTCACTCAATCATAACTTTGGGTGTATTGCGAAGCATCTGGAAGCTCCAAGTATAGGTTTTTCTGTTTCTGGTTGAAGATCTTGTTGAGTTTTGGGGGAGATTTATCTGTATCGCTTCCTACCCCGCCATTACTCTGACGTCATCTCAATTTATTCTTTACATAGCATCCATAGTGAGTTCTATAGAATGAATGTTTGTGTCTAGTCAAAATTATTATATTGAAATCTTAACGCCTAATGTAATAGTATTAGGATGTGGAGCCTTTGGGAGATGATTAGGACATGAGAGCATGCCCTCATAAATAGGATTAATGTCCTTTTAAAAAGACACCCCAGAGATCTCCTTTCCCCCTTCCATCATGTGAATTCAAAGCAAAAGGATAGCTGTTTATGAACCAGGAAACAAGTCCCACCACTAGACACTTAATCTGCTTGCACCTTGATCTTTTTAGTTTCCATCAATTCTGTTTGTAACTTACTCGGTCAATAGTATTTTCGTTATAGCAGGCAGAACAGCATAAGACAATGAATCTTTTATTTTATGCATTTAATTTCTATTGATTTGAGAAAGAGAGAGAGAGAGAGAGACAGGGAGAGAGAGAGGTAGAGACAGGGAAAAAATATCATTTTGTTGTTTCATTTAGTTGTGCATTCATCAGTTACTCTCTGTATGTGATGAACCCATGACCTTGGCATATTGGTGTGATGCTCTGACAACCTGAATTACCTGGCAGGGGTGACAGGGAGTCTTTTAAAATATAAGATCACATTAGTTCTCCTCTCAAATCTCCTAAGAGCTGCCATCTCACTCAGAATGTGACCCAAAAACTTCATCATGCCCTTTGAAGCCTTCTAATTTTTTTCTTTTTCATCATCTCCACCATTCTCCCTCTTGCTCACACCTCTCCAGCCACATTGTTTTCTTTATTGTTTATTGAACAAACCAAGCAGGCACCCATCTGAGGAGCCTGGAACTTGATATTTCCTCTTCATGGCTTATTCATCATTTCTTTCATATCTCTAGACAAATGTCATCTTACTAGAAGCCTCTTTTTCTGGCCAAACCACTCTCTGGTCTCATAATTTTTTTCCTTATTGAATTTATTGGGGTGACTCTGGTTAATAAAATTATATTGGTTCAGTTGTACAATTATACAAACATATTCAGTACACTATATTGTGGGTTCACCATCTCAAGTCCAGTTTCCATCTAACAACTTTTTAGTAGTAGTAGTAGTAGTTAGTGGTGGGGAGGTAGAGAGACAGACTCCCACATGCACCCTGACTAAGATCTACCCCGCAATCCCCCTACAAGCTAATGCTCTGCCCATCTGGGGCCATAACTTTGTTGCTCAGAAACTGAGCTATTTTAGTGCCTGAAACACAGCCATGGAGTCACCCTCAGTGCCCGAGGCAAACTTGCTCAAATAGTTTAAGCCATGGTTGTGGGAGGAGAAGAGAGAGAGAAAGAGAGTAAGAGAGAGAGAAGGGGAAGGGGAAGAGTGGAGGAGTAGATGATCTCCTCTCCTGTGTGCCATGACCAGAAATCAAACCTAGGACTTCCACATGTCAGGCGATGCTCTACCACTGAACCAAGCAGCCAGGGCCTCCATCTATCAACTTTTATCCTTCCATACCCTCTTTCATCTCCCACACCTTTACCCCCTGGAAATCACCACACTGTTGTTCATGTCCATGAGTCTTTTCTCTTTTGTTTGTCTTTTTTTATTCAATCTCTCCACCCCCAACCCAGTCCCTAACCTACCCCTCATGACAGCTGTCAGCTAGCTCTCTATCTAGCAGTCTGTCTCTATTTTGCTTGTTAGTTCATTATGTTCATTACAATTCACATATGAGTGAAATCATGTGGTAACTGTCTTTCTCTGACTGGCTTATTTCACTTAGCATAATGCTCTCCAAGTCCATCCATGATGTCACAAAGGGTAAGATTTCCTTCTTTTTTACAGTCAAAGTAGTCCATTGTGTAATTGTACCACATCTTTTTTACCCACTCATCCACTGATAGGTCACCGAGGTGCTTGCAAATCTTGATTACTGCCAATAATGCAGCAATGAACATAGTGGGGAACATATATTCTTTCAAGTGTTTTGAGATTTTTTGGATAAATTTTCAGAAGTGGAATCCCTGGGTTAAAAGGCAGGTCCATTTCTAATTTTTAAAGACAATTCCATACTATTTTAATTTGCATTTCTCTGATGATTAGTAACATTGAGCCTCTTTTTATATGTCTATCGGCATCTGTATGTACCCTTTGGAGAAGTGTCTACTCAAGCTCTTGTCCATTTTTAAATTGGATTGTTTATTTTTTTTGTATTGAGTTCTTTATGAATTTTCCATAGTAATCCCTTATCAGATGTATTTTTGTTTACAGCTATTTCTCACTTGACATATTATTCTTTTGTTGCCTGTCTTTCTTTAAAGTCATTTTTATGAGAATTGAAAATCCATCAGTATTATTCATTGTCATATCTCACCATTGAAACTGCATTTGAATCAAAATAGAAACCCAGTGTTTCAATTAAATAAGTGTATATATGATAATATAATATAAGCTATATGTTCAGTGACTATTATAGCAGCACTAATTAATTTATTTAAATTTAATCCCCCACACACACCAAGAATGATATACATGGATTGAACAAATATTAAGGTAAATGAATAACTGTTAATACTTTATTTCTGTGCATTCCAATAATAATAAGAGTAACTACTGAATATTATTATCCAGGGTTTACACAGAGCTCTTCCCTGTACCAGCCAGTCCTCACTACCACACAGACAGGTATGATTACTATCCCTTTTTATAGATGAAGAAATGTTGCCAGAGAGTTAATGTTTCTCACCCTTGCTCAAACAGAAATTATGGGGCAAGATAAGAGAAGGTGAGATTTATTGTGCTTTCAAGATGTGCCTGGCTCTGCATAAGTGCTTTTCAGGCATCAGGTCAATGAATCCCACAAGAACACTCTGGGGAAACTGCTTATCTGGTCTGTGAATGGAAACAAAAACTTAGGTGAAGTTTACAGAGTTAGCTAACTTGGGACTCAAAAGTGGAACATCTGACCCTTGAGCATGTACTTGTCACCTGTCATTCCACTGCTTTCCACAGGCCCCAGGCATCTCTGCCCTGCTCTCTGGCACTTTCGCTAGCTCACCACAGAGGGTGTGGGTAGGCTAACCTGCATCTGTCACATACATTCAGAATGCACTCTTGAGTAGAAGGTAGATATTGCATTCCACGTGATAGACAAAAACTGACTGTCAGATGTTAGGTTAAATATTAAAAGCATTAAGTCATTCAACATTTAAAGTTATTGCCCACAAACCAATTTTTCAAATACGTAAAAGAACAAGGCTCCATAAAACAGTTTAATATTCAAACATTTGACATGACAGAATTATTGTTGCTGTGAATAGTTATTTTCTTAGTCTTACCTTTGACACAATTTCTTTATTTTATTTACTTAATTATTTTTATATTTGGAAACTCAGCACTGAGCAGTCTTATTCTGAATGATTCCATCATCTATTGTACAAAACTTGTATGGCTCTGTAAATTAAACTATTCCAAAGTCATTCTGCAATAAAAAATACATCATTACAGTTAGATCATCTAAATCAGGGGTCTCAAACTCAACTCAGCATGTGGGCCGCAGAGCAAGATCACAGCTGTTCGGCGGGCCGCACTAGGTCTACAAAAAGCAACTGTTACGCAACACTTTTCTCACTGCAGTTGAAAACAAAAAAAAAATCAGTACAACAAGCACAATCGTACATGCAGTTTACTCAGTGTCACAAAACGACCAGAAACTGTAGTTCGCATCACAACTGCTGTTAACTAAGCTAATATCTAGCTAAGATGCTAGAGAAATGAAAAATACAAGTAGGCCCTAGGCTTACTTAATTTTATAAAAAATATTTTGAACTTCATGGATTAGTCTGCGGGCCGCACAAAATTGTTCGGCGGGCCTCATGCGGCCCGTGGGCCGCGAGTTTGAGACCCTTGATCTAAATACTATCACTTCTTGAATTGGGCACATGCTTGTTCTTTTGCAGCATTAAAAAGTTAGGTGGGAGGATTGGACTTGCTGTACTATACTAATGAGAATTTCTGCATTGCAATTGCTCCCCAGCAGTGGTTTGTGTTTTGTTTTTAAGGTGATAAATTACTACACATATGCTGTGTGACTTGAGTTGTTTGGTGAAGATGGTTAGATTGATGAGCCCAGATGGGTCTTTGCAATGAAGACAGAAGCCCAAGATGGTACAAGTTTTAATTAGGTCTGCTAATAAAATGTGTGTAGGAAAAAGGTTGATATAGGAAGTACATAAATTTCTGATAGATCACTCATTCATTTACCAGTGTCGTGTGTCTATGTGTGCTAGGCCACATATTGAAACATTAGAGACCCAGTGATGATTATATAGCCTGGCCCTCAAGGAACTTACATTCTAATTGTACACAGGGCTTTGTAAACATTGATGCTTACTTCAATGAAGTTTCAGTACCTCCTATAGTACAGGGCAGAGCACATGGTGATGGCATACACAATGTTGTTCCTGGCCTGTTATGTCTTAGACTAAACATCTATAATTGCATGGGTGACAAGTGAGCAGCAATCAATACAGTCTTATGCTGGATTTTCTGTCAACCCTCAAATATGTTTATCCTATGATATAGTTAACATAGTTAAATATTCAGCTAAATTGTGGGTTAGAGTGGCTATTACAATTTTTTACAGATTATTTTTAAACTATATCACTATAAACAATTACTAAAACCATTGACAAAAATCAGAGTTAATTAAATATAGAGATACTAAACCCTTAAAGAAACACTATTGTTGAAGCACAGAAACTATTGTTGAAGACAGACTATATATATATATATATATATATATATATATATATATATATATATACTGTAAAAATGTTAAACTTTTATTAAATAAAAGAATTTGTGTGAGTCTGATTCTTAAAACTTATCTTTCTGAAAATATAGCATAGTGTTAATTCTGAAGTTCTACTTGGAAGTCTTATAAAACTAAATGCTCTTTAAGAAAATAAATTAATGGGCCCTGGCTGGTTAGCTCAGTGATAGAGCATCGGCCTGGTGTGCAGAATTCCCGGGTTCGATTCCCAGCCAGGGCACACAGTAGAAGCGCCCATCTGCTTCTCCACCCCTCCCCCTCTCCTTCCTCTCTGTCTCTCTCTTCCCCTCCCACAGCCAGGGCTCCATTGGAGCAGAGATCGCCCAAGCACTGGGGATGGCTCCATGGCCTCTGCCTCAGGCGCTAGACTAGCTCTGGTTGCAACAGAGTGACGCCCCAGATGGGCAGAGCATCGCCCCCATGTGGGCGTGCCGGGTGGATCCCGGTTGTGTGCATACGGGAATCTGTCTGACTGCCTCCCCATAAAACGTTTCCCAGACAAAAAAAAAAAAACTCAAGGAATTCATTACAACCAAACCAATGCTGTAGGAAATGTTAAGGGGCATGGTGTAAACAGATTAAAGTGGGAAAAAATATAGCAAAAGAGGAATACAGCTTTAAAGAATAAAATGGCAATAAACAATTACTTGTCAATAATAACCCTAAATGTCAATGGATTAAATGATCCGATCAAAAGACATAGGGTAGCTGCATGGATAAGAAAACAGGACCCGTACAAATGCTGTCTACAAGAGACACACCTTAAAACAAAAGATGCACATAGGTTGAAGGTAAAAGGATGGAAAAAAACATTTCATGCAAATGGATAATGAAAAAAAAGCTGGGGTAGCAATACTTATATAAGACAAAATGGACTTCAAAACAAAGAATATAGTAAGAGATAAAGAAGGTCACTATATAATGAAAAAGGGAGCAATCCAACAGGAAGATATAACTATTATAAATATCTACGCACCTAATATAGGAGCACCCAAATATATAAAACAGACTTTGATGGATATAAAGAGTGAAATCAACAGCAACGCTATAATAGTAGGGGATTTAATACCCCACTAACATAACTAGATAGATCCTCAAGAAAGAAAATTAACAAAGAAACAGCAGACTTAAAGGACACACTAGATCAACTCAATTTAATAGATATCTACAGAACATTTCACCCTAAAGCAGCAGAATATACATTCTTTTTAAGTGCTCATGGTTCATTCTCTAGGATAAACCACATGTTAGGGCACAAAAGTGCTCTCAACAAATTTAAGAAGATTGAAATCATATCAAACACTTTCTCTGATCACAATGGCATGAAACTAGTAATCAACCACAATAGAAAAGCTCAAAAATTCTCAAACACATGGAAACTAAATAGCAGGTTGTAAAATAATGAATGGATTAACAATGAGATCAAAGAAGAAATAAAAAAATTCCTAGAAATGAACGATAACGAGCATACAACAACTCAAAATTTATGGGACACAGCAAAAGCAGTATTGACAGGGAAGTTCATAGCACTACAGGCACACGTTCAGAAGCTAGAAAAAGCTCAAATAAACAACTTAACCCTGCATCTAAAAGAACTACATAAAGAACAGCAAGTAAAGCCTAAATGTAGTAGAAGGAAGGAAATAATAAAAATCAGAGCAGAAATAAATGACATAGAGGCTAAAGAAACAATACAGAAGATCAATGAAACTAGGAGCTGGTTCTTTGAAAAGGTAAACAAGATTGATGAACCTTTAAGTAGACTCACCAAGAAAAAGAGAGAGAGGACTCAAATAAATAAAATTAGAAATGAGAGAGGAGAAATAATAACTGACACAACAGAAATACAAAATATTGTAAGAAAATACTATGAAGAACTGTATGCCAAAAAACTAGACAACCTAGATGAAATGGACAAATTCCTTGAAACATACAATCTTCCAAAAATCAATCTGGAAGAATCAGAAAACCTAAACAGACCGATTACAACAAAGGAGGTCGAAACAGTTATCAAAAAACTTCCAACAAAGAAAAGTCCAGGGCCCGATGGCTTCACAAGTGAATTCTACCAACTATTTAAAGAAGAACTAACTCCTATCCTTCTCAAACTGTTTCAAAAAATTCAAGAGGAAGGAAGACTTCCAAGCTGCTTTTATGAGGTGAGCATAATTCTGATTCCAAAACCAGGCAAAGACAACACAAAGAAAGAAAATTATAGGCCAGTAACTCTGATGAATATAGATGCTAAAATCTTCAACAAAATATTAGCAAACCAGATCCAACAATATATGGAAAAAATCATACACCATGATCAAGTGGGATTTATTCTGGGGAGGCAAGGATGGTACAATATTCGTAAATCAATCAATGTGATTCATCACATAAACAAAAAGAAGGAGAAAAACCATATGGTAATTTCAATAGATGCAGAAAAAGCATTTGATAAAATCCAGCACCCATTCATGATCAAAACTCTCCGCAAACTGGGAATACAGGGAACATACCTCAACATGATAAAAGCCATCTATGAGAAACCCACAGCCAACATCATACTCAATGGGCAAAAGTTAAAAGCAATCCCCTTAAGATCAGGAACAAGGCAGGGGTTCCCCCTTTCACCACTCTTATTCAACATAGTCCTGGAAGTGCTAGCCACAGCAATCAGACAAGAAGAAGAAATAAAAGGCATTCAAGTTGGAAAAGAAGAAGTAAAGCTATCATTATTTGCAGATTATATGATATTGTATATAGAAAATTCTAAAGTCTCAGTCAAAAAGCTACTGGACCTGATAAATGAATTCAGCAAAGTGGCAGGATATAAAATCAATACTCAGAAATCAGAGGCATTTTTATACACCAACAATGAACAGTCAGAAAAAGAAATTAAGGAAACAATCCCCTTCACAATTACAACCAAAAAAATAAAGTACCTAGGAATAAACTTAACCAAGGAGACTAAAGACTTGTACTCGAAAAATTACAAATCATTGATAAAAGAAATCAAGGAAGATACAAACAAGTGGAAGCATATACTGTGCTCATGGTTAGGAAGAAAAACATCATTAAAATGTCTATATTAGCCAAAGCAATCTATAAACTCAATGCAATACCAATTAAATTACCAATGACATACTTCAAAGATATAGAACACATATTCCAAAAATTTATATGGAACCAAAAGAGAACACGAAAAGCCTCAGCAATCTTAAAAAAGAAGAATCAAGTGGGAGGTATCACACTTCCTGATATCAAGTTATACTACAAGGCCATTGTACTCAAAACAGCCTGGTACTGGCATAAGAACAGGCATATAGATCAATGGAACAGAACAGAGAACCTAGAAATAAACCCACAGTTCTATGGACAACTGATATTTGACAAAGGAGGCAAGGAAATACAATGGAGTAAAGACAGCCTCTTTAACAAATGGTGTTGGGAAAATTGGACAGCTACCTGCAAAAAAATGAAACTAGATCATCAGCTTCTACCACTCACAAAAATAAACTCAAAATGGATAAAAGACTTAAATGTAGGCCATGAAACCATAAGCATCTTAGAAGAAAACATAGGCAGTAAGCTCTACGACATCTCTCAGAGCAATATATTTGCTGATTTATCTCCATGGGGAAGTGAAATAAGAGACAGGATAAACAAATGGGACTATATCAAACTAAAAAGCTTTTACACAGCAAAAGACAACAAGAACAGAATAAAAAGACAAACTACACAATGGGAGAACATACTTGACAATACGTCTGATAAGGGGTTAATAACCAAAATTTATAAGGAACTCGTAAATCTCAACACCAGGAAGACAAACAATCCAATCCAAAAATGGGCAAAAGAGATGAATAGACACTTCTCCAAAGAGGACATACAGATGGCCAATAGGCTATGAAAAAATGCTCAACATCACTAATCTTTAGAGAAATGCAAATTAAAACCACAATGAGATATGACCTCACACCAGTCAGAATGGCGCTCATCAACAAAACAACACAGAATAAGTGCTGGTAAGGATGTGGAGAAAAGGGAACCCTCCTGCACTTCTGGTGGGAATGCAGACTGGTGCAGCCTCTGTGGAAAACAGTATGGAGATTCCTCAAAAAACTGAAAATCGAACTGCCTTTTGACCCAGCTATCCCACTTTTAGGAATATACCCCAAGGACACCATAGAATGGCGGCTCGAAAAGGAGAAATGCACCCCCATGTTTGTGGCAGCATTGTTCACAATAGCGAAGACCTGGAAACAGCCCAATTGTCCTTCAGAGGATGAGTGGATTAAAAAGCTTTGGTACATGTGTACTATGGAGTACTACTCAGCCATAAGAAATGATGACATCGGATCATTTACAATAATATGGATGGACCTTGATAACATTATACGGAGTGAAATAAGTAAATCAGAAAAAAAAACTAAGAACTATATGAATCCATACATAGAAGGAACATAAAAATGAGACTCAGAGACATGAACAAGAATGTGATGGCAACAGGGGTGGGGGGTGGGGGGAGGGGGGAGGGGGTGAAGAAGGAGAGAGGGGTTGGGGGAGGGGAGGGGCACAAAGAAAACCAGATAGAAGGTGACAGAAGACAATTTAACTTTGGGGGAGGGGTATACAGCACAATCAAATGTCAAAATAATCTAGAGATGTTTTCTCTCAACATATGTATCCTGATTTATCAAGGTCACTGCATTAAATTTGATAAATAAATTTAAAAAAAAAAGACACCATGGTAACTACAGTGCTAGAATCAAGATTAGACCAGAAAAGAATTGTTTTAGAAGATTGATAGACAAAAAAAATTTGAATAAAAAAGAGAACTTGCGAAAGAGAGTAATATTCTCACAATAAAAGTTTTAAAATTCCTACAAAACTATGGATATAAAATGTGATACAGAAAGAGTAGTCAAGAATAATTTTAAAATTTTATGTCTATAGAGAGATGAAACAATAAACAAAATGTGGTATATACATAAAATGGAATATTATTTATCCTTAACAAGGAAGGAAATCCTGTTGTATGCCACAACATGGATGGAACTTGAGAACATTATATTAAGTTAATAAGCTAGTCACAAAAGATAAATATCATGATTCCACTTAGATGAGGTATATAAAGATGTCAAATCATAGAAATGAAAAATAGAATGGTTTTTAACAGGGGCTGCAGGAAGGAGAAGAAAAGGAGAATTATTTAATGGGTCTATAGTTTATGATTCATAAGATAAAAAAATTCTGAAGATGTTTCATACCCATGTAAATACACTTAATTAATATTGAATTGTACATGTGTTTAATCTATAGTTAAGATGATAAATTTTGTTATGTGTTTTTTACCACAATTTTTAAAAAAGAATCAAAGTTTTTCCTTTGTTCATTATACCCAGTGTTACCTCTGTGGTATTATTTCTTACCAATCTCTCCCTTGCACACTTCGTAACAACTACACTGGAATTTTTTTCTTCAAACACACTTAGTATACTCTTGCCTTAGGGCCTTTGCACTGACTCTTCTGCTCTTCCCATTTTATTTGTACTAATGGCTCCCTAGTTCAAGCCCTGGTCAAATGTTATCTCCTCAGAGAGCCTTTTTCTGATGACCTAGAATGCAATCTAAATCATTTCCTGTCCTTTTACACTGGTTCGTTTTTCTTTGTGGCATTTACCAAGACCGACATAGAGATGTATTTGTTAATTTTTTGTTTTCCCTGTGAGAATGTAAATGTCATCACAATCAGGACTTTGTTAGGCTGTTTATAAATTATTTTTATTGATTTTCAAGGTAAAGGAAGGGGGAGAAAGAGAGAGAGAGGAACATACATCTGTTCCTGTATATGCCCTGGCTGGGGACTGAATTGGCAACCTCTGCACCCTAGGACAATGATCTCACCAACTAACCTATCCAGACAGGGCTTTGTTTATTTTACTGATGGTTCCTTGCTTTAGACCCAAGTTTGGTAACAGAACCTAATATATAAGAGACATTTATTGAATATTTACTAACTAAAGAAATTAACAAAAGATAAGTCATCTGAACAAGAACAAGAGAAAATAACTGATACTCTGATTTACCTTCAGATATATAAATCTTTCACCTTTTAAGAGAAAATAACTGAGCCTTACAATTTAAAATACTGTTCAGCCTGACCAGGCGGTGGTGCAGTGGATAGAGCGTCAGTCTGAGATGTGGAGGACCCAGGTCGCCAGCTTGAGCATGGGCTCATCTGGTTTGAGCAAGGCTCACCAGCTTGAGTCCAAGGTCGCTAGCTTGAGCAAGAGGTTACTTGGTCTATTGAAGGCCCACAGTCAAGGCACATATGAGAAAGCAATCAATGAACAACTAAGGTGTCACAGTGAAAAACTAATGATTGATGCTTCTCATCTCTCTTTGTTCCTGTTTGTCCCTATCTATCCCTCTCTCTGACTCTGTCTCTGTAAAAAAATAAATAAATAATAATAAAATAAAATAAAATAAAATGCTGTTCATAGTTATTATGAATGTTTTAAATTCCATGTAACCTGCTGTCATATTCTACTGGTGTGTACAAACTACTACGAGACTCTCCATAGTGCAATATGGCACCCACCTAGCTTTGCCAACAAATCAGTTGCCTAAAAACAGGAGTGACCTGATACATAGGTAATGGATTATGTCCACTATGAGAAATGATTTCAAATATCATATATTTTTCTGGCTCCCCATCTTTACCACCTCTTCTCACAAAATACCCTCCAAAGGACCAATCCTTTGATCTTAAATTTGAAAGCAAGATTGAACCTTGGAACAGTTATAGACCTTACCTTACATTCACAAAAAGGAATATAAAAGAAGATCATGCTGAATAGGTTTTGATGGGAATAGGCAACTCGAACTTAAGAGTTTTATATACAATAAAGAAAGGTTACTTTGGGAACAAAAAATATTTTTAAATTTGATTATTTTACAATTTCTAATCATTTCTTTCATACAGAAATCTACCCTGATAGCATAACTTTCTTCTTAATATTCTTCATAATTTAAAAGTTGACATTAACATTCACATTATAATAATAATATTTTAAATTCAAAAAATTGATATAATTCTAAAGTGAAGGATTTTGGATGTATTTTGCAGGAATAAATGTTTGCTTTTTATTCGGACTCAGATAGTTCAATTCACTTTGCAAACCTCTCATGTTTCCAGTTCTCGGCTCTACATATTATACCCTCCACAGATGGCTGATGTCATTTGATCCTGGCCCTTTCTAGCAAATTCACATATGTCAGCAAATGAGTCTAAAACAACTCCAGGTTTCAAATGCAAAACATTTGTAAATTGCCCTGATTGGTAATCAGGACAACATAATGAACTACAATCTAGTTATTCTCAGTGGGCCTTATTCAGCAGAAAAGAGCCATAGAATAGAAGCCAAGAGAGGATGTTGAGCTTGGCTCTTCCAGTACTAGGCCTTTGGAAATTCGATTACTTGCCTCTGGAAAGTACTGGAATGATAGCCTTGAAGAATAAAATCCCTCATCATTTCAGAACAGAGAATAAAAGGCCCACCAAGAAACTGAATGCACAGGAACCTCCATTGTTCAGCTAGAATTAGACACATTCAAAGCGAACTAGTAATATCCTCTACTGATCCATCACCCCCACCCAGCTTGTATTAGGTATTAATGTAATTTCAATTATCATTTATATTCTAGTGTCAATCAGTTTGAATTGTTACATTATAGGAATATATAAAGGCAGAACATTTCTAATGCTATAGTTATTCTTAAGTATAAGATTATTTTTTCTTACATACTGAGGGAAGAGAGTGAGCCTAAAGTCACATAACCCAGAGCCAAGACAGCATTTTAAGTGAGTTACTGCAACTCAGGTCTCAACAGGGGTCTTGTCAAGAAAAAGCCTCTGATAGAAAAAGAGCGGGAATAATGCACATGCGAAGCATCAAATAGGATAAAATACTTAGGAAAAGAAAAGTACCTGAAGTTCTTGATATTGTCTTCTGCTGTTTCCCTTCTAAAGAAACAAATGGTCAATCCATTCTACCATTTGTGCCCTTCTGAGAATTTAAGTGGATAAAACTAAGAATTTAATTGGCTAAAAAGAGCCAACAACCCTTGAACATATCTGACTAATTTGAACCACATAGAGTTAGACAATCTCAGGTTACTATTTCCAAGACTGAACAACTCAAAAATCGTCACAGTCACCAGTGGTCTGTAAACAAGGGATGTAAGGCTGTGAGTAGACATCTTACCACAAAAGTGTTATACTTTTCTAAATCCTAAATACCCAAGACTGTTCAATCTCAGAACTCAGTGACTATGAAAGATTGAGTTATCCCTCCCCTTTCATATGTAAGGCAAATTTAACATCCTGAAACCCTGGGTCATCTTCTACATAGTCTGTCAATTACTGCACGATTTTTACACTCCTCAGTGCACGTGCAAATGTAGCGCAGCTGCAAATATTAAACTCTGAGTATTTCCATCAAAATTTTTTTCTTCAGTTCTTAGAAAAAGCTCTCTCTGAAAATTTTATAGTGGGTTGACATGTGAAGAACAGAAAAAATCAATTTCCTTAGTGTGAAAATATAAACCTTTACATTTTTGCATTGCTCCTTTTTATCCACTCATGTAAAAGTGTTTCTTTTCTACTTGAAATAAATTCAAAATTATTCAAATTTGATATTATTACTTAAGGTATGGGTTTTTTAATTACTGCCTGAAATAAGGAACCACAAGTAAAATAAATTATCTAAATAATGTCAGTTTAAATTGATGAAATTGGGTAAATGTTGCATTGTGATATTCTGATTGTTTTATATTTTAGATGATTTATTTATACACAGTCTTATTCTGGATAATTTGAGACAGACTACAAAGATACAAGCAACCTAAAAAGATAACTTTTTATTAAAAAGGACAAAAAACTAAAAGAAAAATAGGAGCAGAGAAATAAAATGAATCCGAGAACGTAAGCCACAAGTCATAGTGGCAGTGGTACCCTATCCATTCGTGAGAGACGGGACACAGCACTGATTAGTGTTCAATGCTTTCCAGCAGGTGAAAGAACTGGGAAACAGAGAATCTATAAGGTAGAAGCAAACTAGCTGATTAGGACAAGCACCAGTATTCCTATAATGAGACAGGAGAGAAGTTATTCTCTGTGTCCCTGTGGAGAGATATTGCGAGATTTATTTAACAAACACCCTTTTTACCATCCTTTGAATCAACACAGTGATGTACGTAATTGTATTGCTTCTCTATAATATACCTTAATGTAAAGTGATGACATTACATCAAAGCACAGTTTGCTAAAAATCATTTCACTCAGGGATATTGCAGTCCACACAGAGTTATCTCTGAGGTTGATTCAGAAGTAGGTTTGATTGCAAAGGTAATACATAGAAAATAAGTATACATTTCTTGGTACTTTCTCTTTTTAGAACTTAATGCATGTGTTATAATAAGCCATTTATGTCATTCTAGGTTATAAACTTCTTTTTTTTTTAAACAGGGTTTTTATTTATTTATTTTTTCACAGAGACAGAGAGAGAGAGTCAGAGAGAGGGATAGATAGGGACAGACAGACAGGAACGGAGAGAAATGAGAAGCATCAATCATCAGTTTTTCATTGCAACACCTTAGTTGTTTGTTTATTGCTTTCTCATATGGGCCTTGAATGTGGGGCTACAGCAGACCGAGTAACCCCTTGCTTGAGGCAGTGACCTTGGGTCCAAGCTGGTGAGCTTTTTCTCAAACCAGATGAGCCCACGTTCAAGCTGCTGACCTTGAGGCTTCAAACCCAGGTCCTCTGCATTCCAGTCTGACTCTCTATCCACTGCGCCACCGCCTGGTCAGGCTAGGCTATAAACTTGATGAGAGCAGAAACAGCACTGTATCCTCAGCTCCAAGCAAAGCATCTGACACACAGTGGGCACATGAACATTTGCACAACATTGAGTAAATACATACTATCAGGAAATACCACAAATACTGTTCCCTTCACTCTAGCATTTGAGGATTTTTTCCCTGACAAGAACCTGGAGGGCAGGTAATGGATATAATAGATCCTTGTGGAAGTCTATGATTAAGGCCATCATTTGGATTCACTTGAACTTCTCACTAATGCTGCTAGTTGTTCTAAGTACATTGTTTGAAATTAGTTAATGCTAGACTTATATAAGAACAAATGATTACTGTTTATTAAAACTGTAAGCTACTGAGCCAGCACAAGTTTTGTTATTGTGCCTAATCACACTGGGGAACTCGGGGAGAAGGCATTTAGCTCTATCCCACTCAATGGGTGAGGAAACGGAGGTTTTTACACACAAATAACTTCCATCAGTTCCTGTTGGGGGGTTACTCCCAGCGAGGTGATAATTCCCTGGCATTTCTGGCCTGTCCTATTTGAGGAAAGAGTGGTGGGTGGGAGCCAAAGAAAGTTCTCTAAATTGATAAGGCCTGTGGGAATAGAGGGGAGACATTATAGTATCTCCTACAATAACAAGTTTAAAGAGACATTGCGTATATTTTAAAAAGAAAGATTAGGTAAACTGACAACTTCCTCAAATAATATTCTATCATTAGAGTTCTAAACTTTCAAGCATAAAAAAAGGTGAAAGAAACAATAGTGTATTCATTCATTCATTCATTCATTCATTCTCTTTGTCCTCCTCCCTTCCTTAGAAGGCTGGTAAAGTACAGACCCATACCTGATTAGCATAAAGTTCAAAGCAGAAGACTTTTCTATCACATGATTGATATTTTGATTTTACCCATTTGCCATTTAATTACCTTATTTTTTGTATTAAACATCTTTTCTCTCTCTCTTGTTGGAAATTTTCAATGATTTACTCAGCAACTGTAGCTGAGAACAAGCTACACAACTTAAGCACAGATATGCATTTTCTTGTATCCAAAAATAGTCTCAATCAAATAAGGTTAGAATAATGGTTCCCAAGCAGCTTGCAAAAGCAAGGACATCCAACTTTCCAGCTTACAGTTAGAGAAGTTGCCGAGGAAAAACAAAATATGTTTTATTGTTAAGCAAACACTCCTTACTGAGAGTGATGCAACAAAGTTGTGAGCAGTTTATCTGCACATACAACTATCAAAACTTGAGCTACAGAATATTAAAGCTGAAAGCCAAGTCAATTAATTAAAAATATAAGTGGAAAATAAGAAAAAATACGGGAACTTTGGTCTAAAAAGCTGTTTCTAAATTAAGACAGTTTGGTTGATATACATACACTCGTGGGTGGTGGGGGAAAGCTGGTTAACTCTTCAAGGTTCAAAAATGACACATGAAAAGGCAATTTTATCAGTTAAGATTAGGTTTGGCTGTAACAGGAATAAATATTGAGGTTCAAGGGAAATAGAAGGCTGTTATTTTCTCTGTTTAGAAGAGGTTCGAAGATGGGCAGTTAGGGCCGATGTGGCAGCTTCATGCTGTCATCAGGGATTCTAATGCCTCTTTATCGTTTTCAGTACCTAATATGTCTGCTCTTTCCAAGGTTTTCTTAGGTTTCAAAGCAACTGCCAAAGCTCCAGCCATCACTTTGGCACTGCAGACCAGCTGCAAGATAAAATATAGAGCAAGAATATCTCCTTCCTAAATAATTTCAATCTCTAAACAGCTTTCTTAAAACTTGATGTATTTGTATATTTCCACTGTGGTCAGCACGACTTATCACATGGCCATAGTGAGCCACAGGGAATCTGGAAATGTCGTTTTTTGTTTTTGTTTGTTTAATATCACTGGCAATGACTGGGATGTTTTGTAACCAAACCTTCTATATATACCATATTCACTTAATTTAGAAGCAGCTCTTTATAACCTTAATTTTCATTAATTAAAAATAATTTCCACTTTTTATTACAACTTATTGATAGATATGTAAATTCCAAACTGCCCTCTTGATGTTCCGCTTATCTGTCAGACCGCACCCTTACTGGACTATTGACCCTGAGACAGAGGAATTCCAAAAGCTGACAAGCCACTCCATGGAGTGGCTCCGGACACACCAGGACTTTTGATTCAACACCCACATGCTCGAAGCCCCCCAAGGAGGAGCATTCGGACATACCAGGACCTTTGCCTCAGTATTCCCTCAGGCTCTCCCAAACACTATATAACTCGCCCCCAGTCTGTAACTGGTGCTCTTCTCCCCAGGAGAAGTGCCCAGCAGGGTTCCTTTCTTCCTTTCAATAAAGCCTGTTACTCTGGTCTTTCCGACTCCCATGGATTCCAACATTTGGTGCCAAAACCCGGGACAGGGTACTAACTGTGTGGACGATCGCTCTTTGCCGTCCAAACTTACAACCAGGGAAGCAATGGGCAGCAGCAGCTCATCCCGGGCTTACTCCCTGATTCTGTTTGGACGTATAATTGTGGGTTGATTGGCTGGCAGTCTAACCCTGTCCTGAACCCCTGCTGGACCAGAAGGTAAGGAGTTTCTCCCTTCCCCTTCCCCGGTTGGCTTCTAAATTTCTCTCTAAAAACACCCCTTTCTGGTCGGACGATTTTCTCTGACACGCCTCACGTTTTGAGGGGTTTGACTTTCAGTCTCAGTGGACTGCACGGAAGACTAGGCGCCTAGCCAAACCTCTCCACTCTCTCGGACTTCTCGTGCTCGGAGCTCCCTGACAGGTGGTGACGACCTCTATCAGGGATGACTCCCCCACACAGAGATTCTCTCCTCTTGGGACAGTGACAAAAGGCAGGGATGTCCCCTCTTGCTCACATGTCTTCACTATGGGCTCTTCAGGAGCCTAAGCCTTCCAACCAGACACCGCTAGGATGTCTCATAAAAATCCTCACCAAACTCAGTCTCTCAGACCTCAAACCGAAGAAATTAATCTTCTTCTGTAACATGGCATGGCCTCAGTACAGACTAGACAATGACTCCCATTGGCCTGAAAACAGGACATTCAATTACAATATCCTAAGACATCTTGACAATTTCTGCCATCGGACTGTGAGGGCATCAGAAATTCCTTTCGCGCAGGCTTTCTTCTCCCTTCTCTCCTGTCCTTAATTTCTGTACTTTCTGTGCTACATGCAGGCCGTTTTTGGCCGAAGAAACCTCACCTAAAACCTCTGCTCCTAATCTTCCCTTCTCCGCGGACTCCCAAACTCTCTCCTTCTCCTGCCTGACCCCCGGGACACTCCTCTCTCGGGACCCCTCTCTAGTCTCTCAGCAAATCTTTTTTGCTGGAGTCTCTTCCCTCCAGAAAGCCTCTTCCCTTCACTAAATCCTGATTTCTCATTTCACCAGTCTCTCTTTCTCCTCCCCTGCTGGCCAGGGGCCTCTCCTTCTCCACTGTGTTCTTCGTCCCCTCCACCCTCCTTAGAAGCTGTGCCTGTCTTATCTCTGACCTCTCTTCCCTCCTTACAAACTGCAGTTCTGTCTCCTCTCCGACCCCTCCTCCTTCCTTACACACTGTGACTGTGCCTCTTTCCTCCTTGCCCTCTCCTCTCTCCTCAGAACTCTAAATCCTTTTGACTCCTCTGACCATGTGGTGCCACACCAATACTTTAACCTCCTTCTCTCCTCCTGCAGATTCTGACTTTCCTTCTTTCCATCCAGCTGCTCACACTGTCCATCCGTCTGCTTTCTCTCCTCCTCCCCTCTTTGCTGGCAACTCCCTGCCATATCGAAAAACTAAAAAAACAGAATTGTATATTAAGCTATGTGATTAAGTAATCTGTCTTGTCTCATTGTTTGTCAGAAAATATTTCTAGTGAATTGAAACAAGTAAAGCACGCTCATTTAAATTCCTTTATTCATAATATGTGAAGTCTTTGTTTAATGTGTAACTGTGTCTGTTTCTAAGGCCTTAAACCAGTAATTACCCACCTCATAAACCAAGTTTACTCATCCCCATGGAATCTCCCTGCATTACCCCCATCTTTCCTGTTCGAAAACCTTCAGGAGCTTATCACCTCGTACAAGCCTTATACCTAATCAATGAGGCAGTAATTCCCCTCCATCCAGTAGTCCCTGATCTCTGTAAATTACTGTCACACATTTTCTCAAACATCACTCATTCACAATCCTAGCCCTCAAGAATGCCTTCTTTACCATTCCTCTACACCCTGACTCTTATTTTCTGTTTGCCTTTACCCAGACACTAATGCAGCCCAGCAACTTACATAAACTATTTTACCCCAGGGGATCAAAAACAGCCCACACCTGTTTCGGCAGGCACTAGCTCAGGATTTAGCAGCATGCAATCTCAAAACTAGTACTCTCTTACAATATGTAGATAACCTACTCCTCTGCAGCCCCTCCCTGCCTGCCTCAAGGAGACTCACCACCACCCTTCTTAACTTCCTCGCTATGAAGTGTTATCCTGTCTTCTCTGCTAAGGCTCAACTTTATTCTCAGTCCCTAGTCTATCTAGGTATTACTTTAACCCCCACTACCTGAAGTCTCACCCTAGATCAAACTCAGACCCTCCACAGTCTCCAACCACCTACCACCACAGATCAAATCTTTTCTTTCCTCAGTCTAATAGGCTTCTTTAAACACTGAATTTCCAATTTTGCTCTTAGTCAAGCTCCTCAGTGAGATCTTCTGAGCATGGCTTTTAAGGTTTATAATGACCAAGAAAGTAATAGAAAAGGCAAATAAGGCCCAAAAGAAGTCAGGAAATACCAGCTTTTGGCTCCAGCGCCCTAAGGGGCTTCATAGCATTTCATCAAGGCCCTGCTCCAGAGTGGAAAGAAAGGTCATTGAACTGAAGCCTGCCAGGCTTCCCGGCCCCACCAGTGACACACCTGTGCTGTGGAAAGAGGGACACGAGAAGGTAAGCTACCTCCTTTCTCCATGGAGGGAGGGTTCAGTCTCTTCTAGCCCTGTTCAAGCTACCTGTGACCTGACCTTGCCCAGCGTGCTAGGAATTACCGCTGAAGGCCCAAGGACATCGTTCACAAGCCTAAGGTATTTCTTCCAAGTAGCAGATAAACTGATCTCATTTTTTGTAAACAAAAGGGCCATCTATTATGCCTTGCCTGAATATTTAAGTTTTATTTATCCCTCAAAGATCTCTACTGTAGGTATTGACAGTCTGATTTTATTGCTTTATTTAATGTTTAGTATCTCCTTTGTTCCTCTTATCTCAATGCTCCATGCCTATTATAGGCTGGGATTTTCCGGTAATTCCAGCTAGAAGCAGTGGTCACTAGGACTTAAACTCTACCTGCAAAGTGTAGAAATGTAACACCCTTTCCCTAAGTACTTGCAGGTTTTATAGGTCACTCAGCAAACTGTTCAAACACTGTCCAAGAGGCATTTCCAGCATTACATCACTCAAGGACTGACTTTCACATGGACATGTCCACACACCATGATCCTGACAACCCCCACTGCTGCTAAAATAGAGAAACGGAATGCCTTACTCCAATCACAAACCTGAAGCTGGGTGGTCTACGTATGGCAAATATATGAAAAAACTAAGGACTCTTCTAGTCAGGCTTTGGGAAAAGGGAAACTAGGATAAAAAGAAAGTCAACTTGATTGTCACTAGAGGTTAAAATTTTTTAAATCAACAGTTCTGACTAGAAAGGAATTGTATGGTTTTGATAATAGAAGATATAAGGTATGGAAATACTTTTGAAAGAAAAAGGAAAAGCAAGTTGTTATGAAGGCCAGTTATTTCTGGATAAGAAAGTGCATGAAAGTTGAAGGTTTATGTAAGTTGTAGAAGGTTTGTGCAGGTTGTAGGAGATTTGTACAGAGAAAAAAGAATTTGTACAGTCAGAAAACTGGTTTTCAAAGAATGTTTAATCAGTCACCCTAGCTAACAATCCTCTACCCTCCTCACTTATTAGGACAACTCTTTCCTCCAACTTGACCATCTGGAGCTCAGAAACAGAGAAACAAAACCGGCCCCTTGTCCTTCTATTCTCTATTCACCTCTCAGCCTGCCTCACCAAATCAGGAACTTTCTACTCGTGTGGGACCAACACCTATCTGTGTCTCCATACTAATTAGACAAAAACCTGTACCCTAATCTATCTCACCCTAAATATCAACCTAATCCCACCCCATGAGCCTCTTCCAGTTCCTAATACACTATCCATCAATGTAAGGACCAAACAAGCTATACAGGTAATTTCTCTTCTTATTGCTTTAGAAATCTCTACAAAAGTAGATCTAGGGACAAAGGGACTAGCCACACTGCCGTGTCTTATTCCTGTTTACTCTCTTTCTCTCTCTCTCTCTCTCTCTCTCTCTCTTTCTCTGAAGCCCAGCGAATTCGTAAACATGGAATCAGTGGTTTCACACAAATTGGGGTCTTGACTATTACCTTTCATTGCTCCACTCACTCTCCTATTTATTTTTCTAACTTTTAGACCCTGCCTCTTACGTTTGTTCACTAGTTTCTTACAGAACCGCATGCAGACCTTCGCCAATCAGACAACTGGAAAATCTACCTAACCCTACACACCAACCCTGAAACCTGCACTCGCGAAACAGTAATATCTGAAAGCCTATATCAGGAAATCTCCTAAATTCTATCTTTCAACCCCTACAGGTCCCCTAAACCCTAAAGCTCTCCCATATCCCTGAAGAACTAGGAGAATAAATAGCAACACCTCTTAACGCTTCTCAGTCTTTTTCCCTTCACATAGTAAAAGGACAAGATCACTGGGTCTTCTTGGAGCCTACAAATGGACATGAAACATTTCCTTTAACTCAAGCTAACTGCTCTCTCCAGGTCTGCCAGGAAAAAATATCTCTAACTTTACCATGGAAGAACTTTCACACACACACCCCTATACAACCCTCCTTATCTCTGCATTGCTAATCTCCAAGTTCCCCTTGAACCAACCATGTGCCATAAGTGCCACTTTTTCCATTTTACAGATGAGGAAGGGAGTAAAATGCCAAGGACATAGAGTTAGAAAGTGGTAATACTACAATGTAGGCCCAAACATTTAGACTCTAAGCCTTATTTTATACCACCATGCTCTATTCTGTTTCCTTTTTATATCTTTAACAGAGCCAGGATTTGGGAGTGGTGGGGCAGATATATGTGCTGGGCACAAAATTCAAAGGGGTGTCAAAAAACTCAATAGTCAAAATGAACAATATTTTGAAGAAATATTTTGAAAATAAATATAAATGTAATAATCCATGATACATAATATATCAAATTTTTAAATAAAATGAAAATGAAAATGTTTGAGTTAGGAAATGTCCTAGGACTTTTTACTCTGTGATATCTGACAAGAGAATGACTGGTCCCAATTTATTTCAAATTATCATGTTATCTGGGGCAAGAATTTTGAATAGTGCCACTATTGACATTTTGGGCTGGAAAATATTTGTAGAGGCTGTGCATTGTCCTGTGAATGGCAGGGCGTTTAGCAATGTCCTTCATTCTAGTCACTGGATGCCATAAGCACCTCCCTCCATTGTGCCAACCAAAAAATGTCTCTAGACATTGCCAGATGTCCCATAAGAAACAAAGTCAACCCTGTAATAACCACTGACTTAGATGCAGCCGATTTATTTTTGAATTGTTAAAAAAATTTAAATCTCTTTAAAACTGAACAATATTTTCATAATATATTCAGCTCAGAAATGTGGTACATGACTTGATTACAGATAGGTTTGTTTTGTACAGACAAACCAAGCCTATGGGATAAATCCATTGCAATTTAAAAAGTCCTTTGCTCGTTGTAATTTAAAGTCTTCTGTAGCTTGATTGTTTACTATCTAAAGAGGAGAGAAGAGCTCAGGTGAGTTGAAACTAAATGTTTCATAATGCTATCATTACAGCTTTAGATAGCAATTAATTTTTACATCTTTCTTGTAAATATTCTTGTAAAACATAGCTAAGATCGCAAGTCTTCATTAAATAAACAAACAAATAAAATACATAAAAAGAAGAAGGATGTGAAGGAGAAGGAAGAGGAGGAGGAAAAAGGAGAGGCAGAGGAAAAAGAAGAGAAGGAAGAAGAGCAGTGGAGAAAAAGGAAGAAGGGAGAGGTCCATGTCAGTGGGCAGGAGGAAGTGGAAAGGAAGGATGGGGAAGAGGAGGAGAAAGAAAAGGAGGAAAGGGAGAAAAAGGGGCTTGAAGAGGCCAGGCTGGTGCACAGACACACGTGATCATTCTGGCTGGTGAAATTGAAAGAATCTGCATGGGGTTCTGAGCCTCATTGACTTTGCTTTGAATCCTGACTCTTTTTCTTAATGGTGTGATTTTGGCTGAGCTACTAACTTCTCTGTTAAGTGTGCTCAGTAAAGCGTCTAGAACTGTGCCAGGCACAGATAAGCAATACACATTACTTTCCATTATCCTTTTCTGTTCATGTTCAAGTGACTTCTTTCCTCACGAGGTTTATAACAAATTCTCAGCCACTCCTGAAGTCTAGGAAAGAGATTCAGGACATTACCTTCTATGCAAAATTTCAGTGTGACTAAATAATGAATATGCTCATGAATGGGTCTCATTTCTGCTTGGTTGATCCTTGTGTTACTCTGTAACTCATCAATTGCAGACTAGGACAGCTGTCCTGTTCTCTAGGCCAGTGGTCCCCAACCTTTCTTGGGCCATGGACCAGTTTAATGTCAGAAAATATTTTCACAGACCGGCCTTTAGGGTGGGACGGATAAATGTATCACGTGACCGAGACAAGCATCAAGAGTGAGTCTTAGACGGATGTAGCAGAAGGAATCTGGTCATTTTTAAAAAAATAAAACATCGTTCAGACTTAAATATAAATAAAAAGGAAATAATGTAAGTTATTTATTCTTTCTCCGCGGACCAGTACCAAATGGCCCACGGACCAGTACTGGTCCACGGCCCAGGGGTTGGGGACCACTGCTTCAGGCCACAGAGGTACATAGACATGGTACCAGAATATTATATAAGATTTCCAGTAATTGAAGGCTGTGAGAGGGGGGAAGTAGCCTCAATATTAGTGTCCATATTAAAAGAAACCTACTCCTATTTTAAGTAATTAATCTTCAGTTTGTATTTTTTCATTTGTTATGTAAATATTATTTTAGGAATATTTGTCTAATGTTTTCCATAATGAATGTTTCAATGGCCCGTTGCTTTTTTTTTTTCTCATATTGAGAGATTATGAAGTTAAATATACTCTGAAGTGTTCTTCAGAGATTTTCAATAAGGAAATATCTCTTTTATTTACAGTCTGTCCTTTTGCAGTTTTTGTTTACATACTTTTAATTTAATGTCAAATATTGTAAGCTATATTCAAAAATGTCTATCACTATCCTTATTTTCATATTTTAATTTGATCTCTTTTTTTAACTAAAAATGGAAGAGTTGCAAGATTTTCTATTTAATGATGTGCTTTTTAAAGGTAAAATATTATGTGCTTAAAATTATACTGTTTCTGTGAATAAAGAGACTTTATAAGGCCAGCTAAACATCAAGCAGTTGAAATAATGCAATCTTTAGTAGCATTCAATGTCCTATTAAATAACCTACCTGTCAAACCCTTTCCAATTAACTGGGATTATTTACAAACACTAAATTTTTAAAAATACATTTATCTGAGGAAGCCATAAATAACAAGTTCAACTTCCTTCAATAGTTCATGCATTTAGTAAATCTGCAAAGTGTAGACAATCTGTTTTACTAGGATTTATGCTGCATAGAAGAAAAACACTATAAAATGCAGCATCAGAAAACTATTTCCCAAGCACAATCAGAGGGATTTTATTATTGGAGATCAGAAAGCACCCTGTCCTAGAACCTTAGATGAGTAATGCATGACCCAGTAACAGAGGAGAGGTATTACATCTGTCTGCTGCAGGTTAGGCAATTAGGGAAGTGTATTATACCCTGGAGATCAGCATGGAAGAGGATTATTAGGGAGTGCTTCTGACTTTAAATATTTGGGTCCACCCTCTTCTAGATTGTAGAGATTCTGCTGAGAAATCTGATGATAATCTAATGGGCCTTCCTTTATATGTTGTATTCTTCTTTTCCCTGGCTGCCTTGAGAATTTTTTCTTTGCAGTTGGTTTGTGCCAATTTCATTATGATATGCCTTGGAGTAGGTTTGTTGTGGTTAAGAAAACTCGGAGTTCTGTTTGCTTCTTGAATTTGAGGCTTTAGTTCTTTCCACAGGCTTGGGAAGTTCTCATCTATTATTTGTTTGAGTATGTTCTCCATTCCATTTTCTCTCTTTTCTCCCTCTGATATACCTATTATTCTTATGTTATTCTTTTTGATGGAGTCAGATAATTCCTGTAGGGCTATCTCATTTTTTTTTAATTTTTGAGTCTCTTTCTTCTTCTCTCTGTTGTGCCTCAAGTTGCTTGTCTTCTATTTCACTAATCCTTTCTTCTATCTGGCCTGTTCTATTAGCTAAGCTTGTTATCTCATTTTTCAGCTTATAAATTGAGTTTTTCACCTCTGTTTGACTTGTTTTTATAGTTTCAATTTCCTTGGAGATATACTCTTTGTGTTCATCGAGTTGTTTTCTGAGCTCCCTAAATTGCCTTTCTGTGTTTTCTTGTATATCTCTGAGTATTTTTAGGATTTCTCTTTTAAATTCTCTGTCGTTTAACTCCAAGGTTTCCAATATCTTAAATTTTTTCACCATAGATTTTTCCTCATCTAGCTGTGTTACGTCTCTTTCTTTTGTATCCATGTTATTCCATTTTCTCTTCCTTAATGGCATCTGAGGGTGGTTTTGTTGATAGTATTAATTAGATTTAATAAAGAATAAAACGTTAAAAAAATAAAAAATCAAAGAGTTGTTTTTTAAAAAAAATTAATAATGAAATAAAGGAAAATAAAATAAAAATTAAAAAAAAAAGAAAAAAAAAATTATTCCCCTCCCTCCTTTTTTTTTCTCCTCTCCTCTCCCCTCTTTCTTGAGAAAATCTTGTGGTGAACTGTGAATTATATTGTACTAAATAGAACAAACAATGCCTGTACTGGAGGGCCTGAATTGGGGAGAAGTAATAAAGGGGCAAAAAAAAAAAAAGGCTTATGGACTCACCCAAGGCAAATAAGAAAAAAAATTGGGTCAAGAGTAAAATGATTTGCTTTTAGGTGTTGGTTGACTAAGAGTTATGATGAGAGGCATAAGAGGGAAACAGGAAAATGGGGGGACAAATTAAAAAATTACTATTGTATTTAATGGAACAAGAACTAGACAAAATGGAGAGCCAGGGATGGGAGCACTGCTAGTGTGTTAAAAAGGTGAAGTAAAAACCCCCCAAAATGCCACAAACATAAATTTGAGTCCCAGATGAGATATTCTTCGTTATTGAGGTTTGAATGAGAGGAGACATAAAGGAGAAAGGAAGAAACTAATATAGGGGGAGAAAAAAAGGAGAGAGAGAGAGAGAGAAAAGAGAGAACCACTAAAAGAAGAAAAAATAAAAAAGAGGAGAGAGAGAGTTAAGGGTTTTGGAGTGCAACCCTCATAGAGAGAAAGGAAGAGGAAAGAAAAGATAATGGGAGATGTAACACTTATGGGTAGTGTAGTTGAAGGAGAGGAAAGAGTAAGACCGACAGAGAGTTAAATGACCAAATTGGAGGAGGAATAAAAAATATCAAGAATGAAGATAAGAGAAACAAATGAACAAATATAATAAAATGGGATAGGCTATAAAGTCTGAGTATTATTCTTGATTTTGAGAGATTATCTTCTTGCTTTTTCTTTTCTCTCCCTCTTCCTGGTCGGTGACTTCGTACCTCGGGTTCTGCCCCTTTGGCACGCTCAGGTAGAGGTTTGCAGTTGATAAGTCTCTATGGCGATGTCGTGTATTGTGCTTCAGTCTCATTGGCAGTCGAGGCTCATTAGCATTTATAGGCTCCGCCAATGAGAGAGTCCATGTTCCTGGAGCCTTTCTCCTAGTCTTTCCTTCCTCAATTAGTAGCCTGATAATCCAGCTATGGGGTTGCTGCTGCCTCTGCCTGGATAGTAAGAGGCTCAAAGAGCTGGCAACTCCCCACTCTATTCCCACTCAGCGCAGGGCTCTGGGTAAGGCTCAGTCAGTCAGAGCTGCTAGCATAATGAGGCAGGGCTTCCACCCACTCAAAGACCTCTGGCTCTGCCACTCTGTGGGATAACATGGGCGCTCACTGCCGAGGCACTTGAAGGAATCTCTCGCCCACTATCTGCGCGTGCAGATCAGGATATCAGGCCAGCAGTCTCACACTCTGAGTGAAACCCCCACCCGCACGGAAAAGTTCCAGCGTTGGAATTGGCTCTTGCTCAATCCCTGGGCGCAGGTTTTTCAAGGTGCTGGGGTGGCCCGAGATTCCACTTTTTGGCCCACACAAAGGCCCCTGACTCTTCCCCTCTGTGGGATAACACGGGTAGGCACTGCCGAGGCATTCGGAGGAATCTTTCGCTCACTATCTGTGCACGCAGACCAGGATATCAGGCCAGCAGTCTCACCTGAGAGAAACCCCCACCGACACGGAAAACTTCCGGCGTTGGAATTGGCTCTCACTCCGTCCCCGTGCGCGGCTTTCTCAGGGTGCAGGGGCAGCCCGGAGATTCCGCTTTCGGCCCACACAGAGGCCTTTGACTCTGCCCCTCTGTGGGGTAACAGGGGTGCCCACTCCTGAGATGCTGGGAAGAATCTCTCTCTCACTCTCCATGTGCGCCGACCAGGATATCAGGCCAGCCGCCTCACCCTCTGAGTGAATCCCCCTACCACACGGAAAAGTTCCAGCGTTACAATTAGTTCTCGCTCCCTCTCCATGTGCGGCTTTCCTAGGGCGCTGGGGTGGCCTGGAAATTCTGCTTACAACCCACACAAAGGCCTGTGACTCTGCCTCTCTGTGGGACAACACGGTCTCACACTCTCAGGGCTTTGGAAGGAATCTCTCGCCCACTATCTGCGCGCGCCGACCAGGAGATCGGGGAAAATGGCTGCCCCACTTGTCTTTCTTTCTCTGGGTTTGGCGCAAATGTTAGCTTGTATTGCCTGGGTTGCCACAGGAACAGTTTTTCCTCGGCCTGGATCTCTGCCACAGCCTGGTTCGGCCATTTTTGCCGCGGCCTGTATCTATTCATCCTCTTTGCCTGCCTCAGTTTCTATATTCTCAGTTCCCAGTGAAAGCCGCCCTGTTTAGGTTAGTGAGGAAGGCGGAGCATTTCTTACTCTCTATTTCCTTTGGGGTTTGATTATATATTTAGCCAATTTTTCGCTCGACCATACCTTCGGGTGTATTGTGAAACATCTGGAGGCTCCAAGGATAGGTTTTTCTGTTTCCGGTTGAAGATCTTGTTGAGTTTTGGGGGAGATTTATCGGTATCGCTTCCTACCGTGCCATTACTCTGACATCATCTCGAGAGTGCTTCTGAGATCAGCATCTTCAGAAGGGAAGGAAGCAGAATTGGGCAGAAGAAGATGGAGGATTATGAAGCAATCACAAGGGAGGCCTTAGCCAATCATACGGGGAGCTTTAAACCAAGGATGACCCTTCTTAGTTTTTTTTTTTTTCATTTTTTTTTTTATTGATTTGAGAGAGAGAGGAAGGGAGAAGGGGTGGGGGAAATGGAAAAAGGAGAGAGAGAAGCATTAACTTGTTGTTCTACTTAGTTGTTCCACATATTTGTGTACTCATTGACTGTTTCTCTTATATGTCCTAACTGGCGGTTGAACCCACAACCTTAGTGTGGCTAGATGACGCTCTAACCACTGAGAAACTTGACCAGGGCTGTCACTTCACAGTCTAGAATTAGGGTAGGAAGGCTGAGCCTTTACATCTCCATGTCAAGGGGACATGACTTTGGGCAAGGTGGCTCTTCCCAGCTGAAGATAACTGATTTATAACTGGGAGCTGGACAGTGCTATTATACCCCGCAGCTGAAACAATATGCCTTTCCTTCCTGTAGGAGGTTCTAGATGGCACAACAATCACCTATGACTACTGTACTACATTTCTCTTCATATTTTTGTCAAAGCAACTTCTAAAATAAACACCATTCTGTAAGCCCTTAAAAACTGTCCTTAATATCTCCATGAAAGAAATGATAAAATAAGCTGTTTGAAAAATAAAGCCACAGCCTAGAATTATAATATTGAAGTCACCAGTAACTATATCTATGGCCCAGCTGACACATGTATCAGATGGAGAAACCGAGGTCTCGGGCAGTAAAGGGTGGTGTACTGAGTCACAGTGCTGGTTAGTGCAGAGGTAGGCCTTTATGCTCCACCATCCTATACCCTGTAATATCCTGCATATATCGTTTCCTTTTTTCTCTAAAACAAATCTATTTCCTAGAAATCCTAGATTGAAATGATCTATAAATTAAATGTTGGGGGGAAATAACAAGCATATATACAAAATCTATAAATGTTTGGAGGATAGAATGGCCATTTTTTTATGATCAAATCCTAACAAATTCCCAACCTTTCCATGAATACTACAGTTATATCCACTCCTTCCTTCATCCTCCTCAATAAAGAGGGACATGATATTATTGGGAGAAATGGTAAATTACCTCTTTTGTTTGACTTGAGGTATCAGAGTCAAGAAAATTGCTAGACCTATATTTTTAAGTTCTTGTACAGTGCCCCAGTCTCAGTAAATCCACTGTGTAGCTATGCTGGGCCTCTATTTACTGGGATTGGCAGACATAGAAGAAAACAGTAAAGTTGGTCACTCTTATTCCCTATGGATTGTAGTCTTCTATACATTTTAACCCAGGAGTTGTTTCCTGGTGTTGCATAACCTGGATTACCTGGGACGCCAAAGGATCTATGCTAAAGCATCCTTACCCCAGCCTAAGCAGGAAATTTAGTTCTACAATACATCTGGCATCAGTCTCTGAAATCAAAAGCTCAGGAAAAGAAATGGAGGTGTGATAATTATGGCTAGTCTAACTTCCTTGCCAAAGAGAAACCAAAAAGTGAATACAATTGCAGATTCTCCTGAAAGTATGAAATGTGATCAGTACTATATTCAGCAAATACTGGCTGCCGTAAGTTTTAGGGTGAACCAGAGGTGGAGGTGGATTGTTCATGAACTTGCATTCTTGCCACCTGGACTGAGTACTGCCAGCCATATTGAACTTGCCAGCCCACATCTCCACTGCTGAATCAAGTAATGATGCACGCTGACAACCAGAAGGTCAGCAACACTGCTGCCTCTGCTGCACACTGCAGTAGCCATATGCCTTTTCACCTACATGCATGCTGTCAGTGACGGTGATGTTGGGCCTGATGCGACCACCACAGATGACACTAGCCAAGGTGCATCCAGGACCCATTCACACTGGAGGGCTTGACCTGTTGCAACATACAGAGCCATTGGGGGAAGTAAGTAAAATGTGAGTCGCTAACTTCTGTTTTTTCCCCCTTACAAACATGAGTGCCATAGGTCTCTGGCAATGATTAGTTTTTTAAAAACTTTGCCATGCATATATTCTGAGTCATTTTGCCCAAGAAAATTTAAAGGTGGTGTGGAAAATGTGAGTTAAAGTGCTTCCCCAGTCAAAACTCATTTAGAAACGAGGCTCATGGTTAGTTCTAAGGCAGGAGTTAGCCCACCAAAATGGATAGGTCAATCAGATTTTTCAAATTGAATGATGAGGTAATTTTTATGCTGCCCTCCTAGGTCAAAGACTGATAGGCGAGATGCCCATGCTGTGCACTGAGGTTGACAGACTGCACACACAGAAATTATTTAAATTGTAGCTCCAAAAATTCAATCACTTCTACTAATTGAACTGCAAGGTCTTCCTTGGCAGATGATAGTGTTACACGCACTCACCAGAATTCAGTACATTTTATGAATTCTATTTCTATCTAGTTAGGTTTGTTTCTGAAGGTAAGAGAGAAGTTCAAGTCAAGTTCATCTTTCTGACATTGCTTACCCCTAGAAACCCTTCCCACAAGCCAGAATCAAGTTGGCCGTAAACTCTTGAGTTTCATCACATCAATTCAGCAGGTATGCTGGCTAATTAACTTTTAGAATGAGGGTGAAAAAGGTGAGTCTCCAAACTGGTCCCTAATATTCCCCAGCCGTCTCACTGGCAGCTGTATTAGGAAAGATTTTTGTCAATTTCTGTTCCTTCAAGTCCTTAAGTTCAACCTGTTTGATATAATTGAAGCATGAGTTGAAGAAAACAAGCATTTTAATACTGACAATTTGATTCCCCAAAAGAAAGCCTAACATTCACTCTAAATCCTAACATTCCACCTCTAATTTGAGGCAGCCTGTTGCTGTGGAAATACAAACCAGAATATTAAAACCCTGAATTCTCTGCTACAGTGCATCAGAAAATGTGTATATCTGATTCAGTTCTTCATAAGGTTAAAACATAAATATTAGGATACCTTTAGAATTGTAAAATAAGCACAAGCAAGATTCTATGTTCTAGATTTTATTTCCAGTTCTGCCTCCAAACCCTTGAGTGACCTGGGAAACTTGTTTTTCATCTGTCAAACAGGGTAGCGGGATTTTATGATAACCAGGACTCTGACCTCTAAGAGTCAACAATTCTACATTTATATCTACAAAGGTAACAATTATAAGATAAGATAAAGTCATACATCTTGCTGATACCAGCTTTTCCATTTATGTTCTTTTTTCTTACCTGGTTGCCACCAGCTAAGTGTAAATCTTTATCATCTCTTGTTTAAATTACTGTGTTGGGCAGATAAAATATATTATGCTCACTTTGTTAAAGATGGTGTTGGTCAAATAAGTTTGTAAATGTGATATATATGTTTGCTCGCTTGTGACTTATATTGGGTGTGGGGGACAGGCTATAAGCAGGCCAGGTCGTTTTAGCCTGGGGTTTGGTTTTGGGAATAAGCTTTTCCCCACACCCTTGAATGATTGTATTATCTGGGTGGTGCACTCTCATGAGGAATCCAATTATGCCTTGGATGGGTGACTTTGTATCGGAGACTTCCTTGTTTGTATATTGGATTAAGGGATTTTGGTTTTCTACACTATAAAGTGGGACAGACCAGGAGCTTGGACACACAGTTCTTGCTATCACAATTGCAGGGGCTTCCCTGATCCCTTGCCCTTCATGGGAAGAGCTGGTTTTCTGCTTTTCCCTTGTCTTCTTTTGTGGTTTGCCTGTCTTGGTGAGACACCAATAAATAGGATGGCCCCCCATCCTCTGACTCCGCCATTTCTTTATCGTCTGCCCGAGGTCAAAAGCTTCAGTATGAATTGAAAATAGAACGGCAGAAAAGGCTGGAATTGGAGCGAGCACTGGAGAAGGAATTACGGGTTCGCGAGTTGCAGTTTACCCTGGAAGTTGAACGTGTTCACCGGCAGTTGTTGGAGAAACAACTGCGGATTCAAGAGCTCGAGTCTCAGCTTCTGGCCAAAAGCCAGCAGCCACAGGAGCCTAAACGGTCACCAAAGGAGCAGCAGCATCCGTGCCGGTGGATTGGCTTTGAGTCAGCGGGAGCAGGCGCTTGCGACTCCTCTTCTGAGGATGAGAAGGCTCAGGCTGAAGCTGCCATACGCACACTGAGAGCCCGACCAGTTGTCGCCAAGAAGGTAAAAACCCAGCAACAAAGAGTCCCTCAGGGGCAGCCACAGCCTCCAGCCCAGGTAATGGAACACTCTGTGGTCCGGCCCTATACCCAGGCAGAGCTGATGGAGTTGGGGGCACAATTTAGGCAGAAACCTACTGAATCCCTGGTAGCCTGGTTACTACGATTATGGGATATAGGGGTGGATGGCATCATGCTCTCCGGAACAGAGATGGAGAAATTGGCCGCCATTACCACACACTCTTCCTTGAGGCAGCGTCTTCAGAACTGCCATTGCAACCCAGGAGACCATACCCTATTAGAATGGGTGATGGCTGCCATTCGTATGGTCTGGCAGAATGCTGGAGAACTGCCGGGGGCAATGAGTCGGTGGCAGTGCTACAGTGAGTTAGTAAAGGTCCTTCGAGAACTAGGTATGAAGAATGCTGTTTTCAACCCTGGGTCTCATGGGCCAGACGAGGAAGTGTTTACGGCTAAAATGAGGGAATTTGTCCTTGCTAGCACCCCGTCAGCCCTTTTTGGGTCACTTGTGGCTATCTTGGGCCCCTATGTGGGGCAGCCCATCAATGCAGTTACACAGATGTGGGTAGACTTGATTGCAGCTGGAGCAGATAAGGGGAAATTGGATGGCCAGTCTAATAAAATTCTTTTGGAGCTTTGGCGGCAGCTTAAACCAGAACAGAAGTTCCAGCCACTGAGACGAAAGGCCCCAGCAGCTACCAATAAAACGTTTGGTGCGCGCGCAGCTCGGTTACAAGATTATATGATAGAGACGGCCGAGGGAGAGAGGAACTCCCAAGACCCACTGTACCAGTTTGAATAGGAAAAAGGCCGAGGGACCCGTCTAACGGGGATGGGCGGGGACCAGAGGCCACATGTGGAACTGGCTATCCACTGGTCCCCTTCCAATGTACAACAGGTGTTGGCCTTGGTGGATACAGGTGCAGAATGTTCCCTTCTCTATGGAAACCCAGAGTGGTTTGCTGGGACCCCAGTGGCCATTGACGGTAATGGGGGCCAAACTGTTCAAGTGAAGCCAATAACTATTCCATTGGGGATAGGGAGACTGCCTCCTAAGCCATATAAGGTGTATGTATCTCCTATTCCTGAATATATTTTGGGGGTAGATGTCTTGCAAGGACTGTGGTTGGAAACTACAGCTGGGGAGTTCCGGCTGCGGATCAGGGTTGTGAAGGCAGTATTGCGGGGACATGCATTACATTCCCCTTTGCAATTACCCGTCCCTCGGCGTGTGACTAACACCAAGCAGTACCGCCTGCCAGGTGGTTATGAAGAAGTCACAGGGACAATCCTTGAACTAGAAAAGGTGGGGATCATCCGGCCAGCACACAGTCCTTACAACTCCCCAGTATGGCCTGTACGCAAAGCAGATGGAACCTGGAGAATGACAGTAGATTACAGGGAACTTAATAAAGTTGTTCCCCCTTTGCACGCTGCTGTTCCTTCGATAGCTAACATGATGGATTGGCTAAGCCATGAGTTGGGGACATACCACTTTGTGGCAGACTTGGCCAATGCTTTTTTCTCTATTGATATACCCGCAGAGAGTCAAGACCAATTTGCCTTCAGTTGGGAAGGGAGACAATGGACCTTTACAGTGTTACCCCAGGGCTATTTGCATAGCCCCACCTTGTGCCATGGGCTGGTGGCTGCTGACCTGGCTAAATGGAAACAGCCAGAGGTAGTCCGCATGTACCATTATATTGATGATATTATGCTAACTAGTGATTCTCTTTCAGAATTGGAGCAAGCAGTCCCTACCCTGCTATCCCATTTGAAAGCATGTGGCTGGGCAGTTAACGAGAACAAATTACAAGGACCTGGGTTATCTGTTAAATTCTTGGGAGTTGTCTGGTCGGGTAAGACAAAAGTTATCCCTGACGCAGTTATAGATAAGATTCAAGCATACCCCGTGCCCACTACAGTAAAACAGTTACAGGAATTCTTAGGTTTGTTGGGGTATTGGCGAGCATTTATACCGCATTTGGCTCAGTTACTACGCCCCTTGTACAACCTTATTCGAAAGGGGGTTCGCTGGGATTGGACTGAGCAGGCGCAAGGTTCATTTGCAGCTGCTAAGAGAGCTGTCAAGGTGGCACAGGCCTTGAATGTGTTTGATCCTGCCAGGCCCTGTGAGCTGGATGTTCATGTAACCTCAGAGGGGTTTGGATGGGGCTTGTGGCAGCGGACAGAGCGCCTACGGCAACCTATTGGATTTTGGTCCCAATTGTGGAAAGGTGCTGAAGTTCGTTACTCATTAGTAGAGAAGCAGCTGGCAGCTGTGTATGCTGCCCTCCTGGCAACTGAGAGTATTACAACCACAACACCAGTTACAGTCAAAACAACTTACCCTATAGCTGGATGGGTGAGAGATTGGGCAACTAAACCACGTAGTGGTATGGCCCAAATGTCTACCCTGGCCAAGTGGGGTGCCTATCTGCAACAACGCTGTGCTCTTAGCACCAGCTCATTGAGGGCAGAACTGCAGGAAGTCTTGGGTCCAGTCACCTATGCAACCTTAGAGTCAGGTGCAACTGGGGCTCAGGAGGAAGAACCTGACTGCGGTCAGTCCCTACCAGGAGGGGTGGGTGCCCATCCCCGAAGATGCCTGGTATACTGATGGTTCCAGCAGGGGCCAACCTGCCAAATGGATGGCTATCGCCTTCCATCCGGCCACTGAGACTATTTGGATGGACACGGGTACAGGCCAAAGCAGCCAATGGGCAGAATTAAGAGCTGTTTGGCTAGTTGCCCATAATGAACCTTCACCTCTGGTGATCTGTACTGACAGTTGGGCTGTCTATCGTGGACTGACCCTTTGGATTGCTACTTGGCACATTAACCAGTGGATGGTAATGCACCGTCCATTATGGGGTCAGGCCATGTGGCAGGACTTATGGGAAATAGGACACCAGAAGCAGGTGACAGTATATCATGTCACAGGGCATGCCCCTCTAGCCCATCCTGGGAATGATGAGGCAGATACGTTGGCAAGGGTGCGATGGTTGGAGACTGCACCTGCAGGTGATGTGGCACAGTGGCTCCACCGGCGCCTGCTCCATGCAGGACAGAAAACTATGTGGGCTACGGTTAAGGCTTGGAACTTGCCTGTGTCCTATGCAGAGGTACTTGCAGCCTGTGAGCAATGTGCAGTATGTTCCAAGGAACACCCTCGGAGACCACTGGTGTCACCTGGACAGATCCAGAGGGGTCATGTCCCACTGACACGATGGCAGATAGACATCATTGGACCCTTACCAAAGTCAGAAGGGTACCAGTATGCAGTCACTTGTGTAGATACTGCCACCGGGCTGCTTGCTGCTTACCCCGCTCGTAACCCTGACCAGAGGGCAGTCATATAGGCTCTGGACCGCCTGAGTGCTGCATACGGGCGACCGCTGGTCCTTGAAAGTGACAATGGTACCCACTTCACTGGTTCAACGGTGAGGCAGTGGGCTCAAAAGCTGGGGGTGGACTGGAAGTACCATGTTCCCTACCACCCCTAGGCTGCTGGTATCATTGAGCGTTATAATGGACTCTTAAAGCAGGGACTGCGACAGGAGGGGGGCACCGGCTCTCTTACTGGATGGACACGCCGCTTATGGACAGTACTTCGGATTTTGAATGAGCGACCTCGACGGGGAAGCCCAGCTCCAGTAGAGGCCCTCCTGCATCGGACAGCTGCCCCTATTCAGTTGCAGATACACACCAAGGACATTTTACTCAAGCCAGGTTTCAGACAGCAGGGCAACGTGCTCTTGCCTGCTCCAACAGCCCTTCTTAAAGGACAACGGCTTCAATGGACTTGGCCCTGGACTGTACAGGCCCCCCATCTGAGATGGGTGGCCTTGTTGGCACCATGGGGAAAGGGGTTAGAGGTGGACCTCCAGTTAACTCCTTGGGCAACCAGCACCTGGCCACCTAAGGTAGAAGTGTATTATCCCTTGAGTGCTCAAGGGGACAGCATTTTGAAGGGCACCTTTGTAATTTCTTTATGGCCAATAATGAGTTCCCCTATTTTACTACACATAGAACCAGCAGATGCTGGTGTATTGGCCAATAAGGTTTGGTATGCCCGCTCAGGGCGGCCTCTGGTGCCAGCTACGGTGCTGTCTGCAGACAAAACTCTGGCCTGTATTCTGCCAGAGGGAAAAGATTTGCCTCTCTTGGTGCCACTGACAGCTCTCTCATTTTGCCCATAGTTTTTGATCTGTTAATCCTATTGCTGTAGTTGGTACTATTTCTGTTTATGCAATGTATCCTACTCCTTGCACAGTGACCATCATGGAAGATGCCTGTGGTTTAGATTGTAAAGCGAGCAAAAGGGGTGGAATGTTGGTCAAATAAGTTTGTAAATGTGATATATATGTTTGCTCGCTTGTGACTTATATTGGGTGTGGGGGACAGGCTATAAGCAGGCCAGGTCGTTTTAGCCTGGGGTTTGGTTTTGGGAATAAGCTTTTCCCCACACCCTTGAATGATTGTATTATCTGGGTGGTGCACTCTCATGAGGAATCCAATTATGCCTTGGATGGGTGACTTTGTATCGGAGACTTCCTTGTTTGTATATTGGATTAAGGGATTTTGGTTTTCTACACTATAAAGTGGGACAGACCAGGAGCTTGGACACACAGTTCCTGCTATCACAATTGCAGGGGCTTCCCTGATCCCTTGCCCTTCATGGGAAGAGCTGGTTTTCTGCTTTTCCCTTGTCTTCTTTTGTGGTTTGCCTGTCTTGGTGAGACACCAATAAATAGGATGGCCCCCCATCCTCTGACTCCGCCATTTCTTTATCGTCTGCCCGAATCCAATGGGAACCTGCATTTGAATGGCCACGATGGCGGCTCCTGGCCTTACAGATGGCACTGCCCATGTGGAAACCCGTCGCCCAGGTGATATTAATGTGTGTTGTGGGCAGGCTATGGGCAGGCAGGATCCTTGTATCCTGGGGCTTGGTTTTACGATTAAGTCTTTCCCACCCTTTTTGATATGGGGTGGTACAATCCCATCATGCCTTAGATAAGTGAATTTGTATTAGAGACTTCCCTATTTTGTATATTGGATTAAAGGTTTTGATTTCTACACTATAAAATGGGGCAGAACGGGAGCTTGCTCTCTCTCAGTTCCTGAGATTAGCATTAGAGAGCAGAGCAGAGGAAGGCCACACAGAGGAGGCCAGGAGAAGCAGCCAAGATGGTGGAGTGCTGAGGGAGAAGCCAGTTTGAGCAGAGTTTGTGCAGGGAGAAGGAAGGAGATGGGGAACAGAGGTAAATAAGTCTGGTGAGCTAGAAACCCTTGATTCTAGGAAACTCGGATAAGTCAGTAGCTTTGTGAGCACTGAATGTGAGTGGGTTTTGGAGCCCAGTGTGTGTTTTTACTTGCCCTCCAGGTACAAGCTAGGATTAAGATGATGGCCCACCAGTTCTCGTCTCTGTTGTTTCTTTACCGACTGTCTGAATCCAGTGAGAACCTGCATGGGCCAGGTGGCTGTGATAGTGGCCGTGGATACTGGCTTTACATACTGCAAGAAATTTCTTACTGCTTTCAGAAGGTTTCTAATTCTAGCTATACCTTGCCTTCAACTCCCAAATAGTCCTTTTATTTTCAGTGGACTTCCATTGCTGTTAGTTTTGAAATTCAAAAGACTTCACATAACCTTAAAGACCCTATCAGAGATTTAAGTCTCATTTTCCCCCCATTCTTATCTGACCTTCATTCAAATACACAGTACATCTTTTCCACTTCAGAGCCTTCCCACACTCACCACCATACCTTCTTATTAATATGCTGACTCTAAATCCCAACTCTTCCTTGCTTTTGGCCTGACTTCCAGCTAGATCAGTTCTCACTGATAAACTGTTTCAGTATCTTATCTTTTGCTTTATAGCATTTATCCCAAAACTAATGGGATATAGTTGGTGGGATTATTTGTTATATATATGTCTTCCTCAAAGGTTGCTTGTTTTGAAAACTTCTCTGTACCCTGAGTCTGGACTAATATCTAGCACAAAGGAAGTGTTTGAAAACAGTTAAGGTTGTTAAAATGTCTAATACCCTGGTATAATCTAATTTTGTTTGCCTCTTTACTATCCCTTTTACTTTTCATATTGATACAGTGACCATAGATAAAAGAAAAATGAACATGTTGTTACTCGTCATGTAATATTTAAATTGCTGACAGAGCTCTTTATATTTGAAAAATACCCTGTTCCAAATATTCTCAATATTCATGACTCAGCATATATGCAAGAACCATGTTTGGTGATGGATACACAATATAATTAATAGTTCAAATGCTATAAAAATTTTTATCTGAAACCCAAGTACTCTTATGGATTAGTGTCACCCTGTTAAATTTAATTCTTTTTTTTTTTTTTTTTTGTATTTTTCCGAAGCTGGAAATGGGGAGAGACAGTCAGACAGACCCCCAAATGCACCCGACCGGGATCCACCCGGCACGCCCACCAGGGGGCAATGCTCTGCCCCCCCCCCCCACGGGCGTCGCTCTCCCGCCACCAGAGCCACTCTAGCGCCTGGGACAGAGGCCAAGGAGCCACCCCCAGCGCCCGGGCCATCCCCGCTCTAATGGAGCCTTGGCTGCGGGAGGGGAAGAGAGAGACAGAGAGGAAGGGGGGGTGGAGAAGCAAATGGGTGCTTCTCCCATGTGCCCTGGCTGGGAATCGAACCTGGGTCCCCCACACGCCAGGCCGACGCTCTACCGCTGAGCCAACCGGCCAGGGCCAAATTTAATTTTCTAAATAAAAATTATTTTAAAGAGAGTTTGATACTGCAAAGCCAGTAGCCACGGCCACCATCACAGCCGCGTGGCCCATGCAGGTTCGCATTAGATTTGTACAGACAGTAATAAAACAATGGAGACCAGAATGATGGGCCATCATCTTTAATCCTACCTTGTGCACAGCGGGCAAGTAGAAACACACACTGGGCTCCAAAACCCACTCACATTCAGTGCTCACAAAGCTACTGACTTATCTGAGTTTCCTAGAATCAAAGCTTTCTAGCTCACCAGACTTATTCAACTCTGTTCCCCATCTCCTTCTTTATCCCTGAACAAACTCTGCTCAAACTGGCTTCTCCCTCAGCACTCCACCATCTTTGCTGCTTCTCCTGGCCTCCTCCATGTGGCCTTTCTCTGCTCTCCTCTCTAATACTAATCTCAGAAACCAAGAGCGAGCAAGCTCCCGGTCTGCCCACTTTATAGTGCAGAAATCAAAACCTTTAATCCAATATACAAACAAGTAAGTCTCTGATACAAAGTCACTTATCTGAGGCATAATATTTAGGTTTCCTCATGAGAGTGCACCACCTACATCAAAAAGGGTGGAAAAGGATTAGTCTCAAAACTAAGCCTTAGGCTATAAGGATCATGTCTGCTTATAGCCTGTCCCTCCACATCCAATGAAAACTATAAGTGAACAAACATATACATCATATTCACAAAACCATTTGACCAATGTTAGATTCAGGGAGTACTGATATGCTGGGGCTGCCAAGAGTGTAACTATTGAAGGAACAGGGAGTGCTGATAGGGCCCCTGTGAGGCTGAGAACAAAGAAGGTCAGAGACCCTTATCAGAAGTTTATATTTGAAATTCACCACTAAGCTAAAACCGGCCCCTGTTGCTGTGCCGGCCTCTGTTGCTATGCTGCGTGCGACCTCCCTAGCCAATAGCTAAACTGCCACATCTGCTTCTCTGTAATGCTTGCTCACTTAGGATATATAAGGACCTGGATCTAAGCACCAGGCATGGCTTCCGTTTGCAGCTCCTTGTGAGCAAGGTGTCTACGAACATTTTGGGAGTTCACCCCTGCGCAGGTTAAACTGGTCAATAAAGTAACATCTAAACTCCTGAAAGTCTCCGACGTTTCTTCTCGTACCTGGTGGATGCAACAACCAAAAGATATCCTTTGCAAACTATCTCTACTTAATTAGCATCTACACATGGTATGGTTTCAGGCAACTACTTAGAAAGCAGGAAGGTGAAAAACAATCTCTGCCAATCAAACTTATTCATATGGACCACAAATAATTAATCTTGAAAGAGTTCCCATGAACTAATGTCTCAATAAAAGAAAAGGCAAAATATGTTTTTGAAATAAACAAAAAATACAGAAATGAAGCAGCAATGAAGGTTTCTCTAGAGACCTACAAAGGATTACTACTAGATTTACAAAAATAATTTTTGTATGTATCAAATAATGCAAAAAATGTGGCTTTTCTGAATCTAAAATAAATGAATAACTGAAATATAAAAATATATTTCTTATTCAAATATATCATAGGGTTCCTTATTCTGAAGCGCAGGTGCTTACTCATACCAGGATTTACTCCTTTGGAGGATCTGAAGGGATAATCCTAGTTTATCACTGTCTTTTCAGGTTTTGAGGTAGAAGCAAAAAGAGGAAGTCAAAAAAATTCAATTCTTATTCTCCTCTTTCTCCAATTCCTATTTCTTCCTCCATTTCTTCTTCTTTACTTTACTCCAACAGGAAAAAGAAATAGGGTAAATTGGGTTGGTGAGATGAGCAATAGAAAGAGAAAAAAGAGAGTGCAGAGTAGCTATAGAAGGTATTCAGAAACTATGCTCACCTTTTCATAAGAATGAAGTCAAACTAAATAAAAGCCCAAAACACTGGAACACTATTCTTCCCTGTTCCATGCTACCTAGATGTTTTCATATATGGAAAGTTAAAGCAAACAGAGTAAATACTGAAACAACATCAAAGAGGGCTTGACATAGTTTCTTGCAAGCACTTCTGTTGTTCTGTCTTCATGCTATCTAATATGGTCCTTTACTCTACCTTGCTGCTATTGAAACAAAATGTTTATGAAAAATAAGTAAATAGGCATCTCCAAAACAAGACAAAGTGCAAAACTATCTGTAACATTAAACTGAATAAGAGGATAAATGAAGGAAGCATTGTGTGAGGGTCTATTCCTGCACATTAAGTAAACAACGATTATGGTGAGTGGAGCTTTCTCAGGCACTCCCTGATACCATGCTTCTTATCATAACTGAAGTGAAAGTCTATGTTTCTGTTTTTAAGTGGTATCTGATAATAAACCTGCACTACAAGCTCCCCCAGTTTTTATTGGAAATTCATATATGCATGCAATGACAACAATATTATCAATACAAACATACACACACACACACACACACACACACCACTGTTAGGATTTTCATGCAATGTATCATAATACTAAAAGAATTTCTACTGACAACAAGGTAAATTTAAACTGACTGACATGTTCAAAGAGTAAATTATCCCTTATATGCTGCCAGAAACATAAATCACTATTCATGTAAAAGTAATAGAGACATCCCACATCTTTTATCCACTCAAAAACATGCTAATCAAAACACTGGTCAGCTATGCTACTACTATTAGTTCTGTTTTAGAGATTCCAGCTTCTTTGGATAGCCTCATCTGTATCTCCCATCAGTACTTCCCATCAGTCATAGCATTCAGATAATGAATTCTGGTATGAAGTCAAGTACTATAGGGAAAAGTAGAAGGAAGAAGGCAAGAGAGTTTCAGGTTAATTAAACTTTTTCATGTGCACCATAAATTCATCATGACAAAGAAGCAAATCATGACCATAAGAAGCTCTCCTGTAAGATATAACAGATATCCCCTGAGGTGAAAATCACACACACACACACACACACACACACACACACACACAAAACTGCTTTACAGTGGGAACTTTGGAACTGTGAACATCAGTTTATCTTAGGATTTAAAGTGACTGTCTTTTAAGTAAATGGAGAGTAGGGCCCAAAACAAAACAATCTATGGTTTCTGTCTACTGGCAATGCCAGTCTAAATGGAATTCTACTTATTTAAGTATACATAGAGAAAGAGAATAAAATGAAGCCTGTAAAAAATGTCTGGAGTAAAAGGAAAGAAAACCTGTCCTTTAGAATTACAATCAATTTAGGGGAAAAAGCTTCTGATTAATAGCTCCATCACTTAGAAGAATAAAAGCTATAGAGTTTGAAATCTACATCAGAAAGGAAAGCAGCATTATTTCAATGCAGTATGAATAGAAAGTTATATGTAAATAAGCTGAAATGCAAATATGGGATTTAAAAGGAGAAGGGTAGGATAAGGAAGAATCAAAAGGAAACTAATAATACAATATTAAATTTAAATTTGCAATGGCATCACAGAAAACTAAATACTAACATCAGAGGAACAACTTGAAAACCTATTACCAAAAGCAAATTAAAAAAAACAGAGACAAAAGTTGAAAATTATCACACTTCTGAGAATTGGGAAGAATATCTGTTTTAATAGAACAGATATTAAAAATCATAGCCAAAGGAAAAATATCTAAGTTTGAAAAATGTAAGGAATCTAAAATAGAATCATAGTGTTCCAGGTGAAATAAGTAAAAAGAGACAATACTTTAATAATATAAATATATTTATATATTTAAAAATCATACAAGCTTTAGGCAGGCAAACAGATTCTTACAAAAATCAAACCTCAGATTCTCCATACCATAAAGATTGATTAGAAAACGAATCAATCAACTTAATTAATGAAATATACTCTCAACAAGTCCCAAAGTGGATCTTCTTTAATCAAAAATATCCTTCTTATAACTATCCTTCACAATCAGAATATAAAAGGTGATGTCAATATATGTAGGAAAAAATAAATTTAGAAAACATATTCAAACTTTAAGAGGCTAGATCTGTTCATAAAGTTCTAAATTATTTCTCCTGCCTGTGTTTTTCAAATTTTATAGCTTTTCCTCTGAATTCCTGTACACTTATGCATGTAATATGTAGGCATAGCTATGTAAAAATAATACATAGAAATACTGAAAAGAAAGGTAACAATGTTTATTACTGCATGGTGAAACTATAGAAGTATTTTTTTAAATATTTTTTCTGAATTTCCTTATTTTTATAATGGTTAATTAAAAGAAATAATTATAGCCTATCATCACAAAAATTTATGCATAGTAGGTCATTTATGCCTAGTAGGTAGAAGAGACCTCACACATGTCCATGCTCAGAAACTGCTAAAGCTCTGCCCTCTGTCGTGGGCAGCTGTTGGGTTTGCTTCCACTTTTCTGTGCTTTACCCAGACTATAAACATTTCATAGTATCAAGCTTTCTATTACACTAAACTACACTAGGAAATTCTCAAGGGGTTTTAAACCTCAAATGTGCCATCTTTTAACTAAAGCCTATGTAAATAATCTTTCTCACACATAATCTTAAGATTTTTACAAAGAAAATAATTTATTAAAGCAGATAGTGAATATTATATATTTATTTTCATAATTACCATATGTTTAAATATTAAACTTTACTGGAGTAAAGCAGTTCATATAAAGTTTATATCATTTAGTCTGAGAAATTTACTCAATCCACAGTGACAAATAAATACAGCTTAATTTGAGGTTTTAAGATTAAAATAATTTAACAAATATTTTTATAGGAACACTTGTTTGCCAGAATTCTATTAAGTGTACAAAAAGCCTCATTCTTCTTTAATATTTATGAATATGAATGAAGGAGTACACATAAATATTCTAAACAATAAATAGCTGAAAGGCTATTTATTGAGCTGTGGCCAGATGGCTTGGTTGGTTAAAACATCATACTGAAGCGCGGAGGTTGCCAGTTCAATCCCTGGTCAGGGCACATACAGGAGCAGACTGGTGTTCCCGTCTCTCTCTCTCACACACACATTCACTCCCTTCTTCTCTAAAATTAGTAAAATAAACATGAAGAAAAAGAATCTAAAAACAATAATAATAAAATGTTATTTATGGAGAAAATTCCAGAAAGAATATTTGAATATTTGTGTTAAGAAAATATTAGTTTCTCCTTCTTTATTGTACCTTAAAATCATCACTTACTCACTAAGAAGTAATAGCTGAAAGGATAGTATTCTATAATCCAGTCTTTAGTGAACAGTTTGGGATTAAATAGAAATCTTGAGATGAAGAATCATCTAAATTTAGTTTTAAAGACAATGCAAATCCAAGTATAATGATCATTAGTACTCAAGCACTTGTCATGAGATTGCCTTAGATATTGTGAACGGTCTCACACATTACATAGAGTCTGTGGATAAGGAAATTTACATAATTTCATTCTAACATAAAGCAAGATAAAAATTAACGCATTGAGTTTTTAAGACTAGATTAGGCCTTGAATCTTAATGTTGAATTTGGACATTAGAAAAGAAAAGAAAGTTGGAGGAGAGAGAACAGGGTAAAAGAGGTAGTGGTCTGGTACCATGAATAAGAATTATTTGTTGTGACCATTTATTTGTCCATTTAAAATATTCTTGAAGAATCTAGTATGCCTTAGGGACTGAGGATGTAAAGATAAGTTCAGACAGCCAGGCTTCCAGTACTGATGCAATTCAAAATTTTCTACCTAGCAGATATAAAGATTTAATTCCTGACCCTAATTCCTTTTACCCCAAACTAGAAATTAACAGATAAAGGTAGGACAGGATAGCAAGTTCTTTTGAGATGTACATAAAACCATGGTTCTTCAAAAGAATTATTGTAAGCAAATTAAGAAAAGTTTTACTTTAGTTACTAACTAGAATGCAGACCTTTTAAAAGAAAATTATTCCAAAAATTGACAGATGGTAGAAGGAAACTTTTGGAAGAGATGAATAAATGTATGGCATTAATAGGGATAATGGTTTCATGGGTATATAATTTTCTCCAAATGCATCAGGTCATACACATTCAACATTTACATTTTTTTTGCATGTTGATCATACCCCAATAAAGTAGTTAAAAAATTAAATTATTCTGACACTCGTGCAATTCAAAGATTTTTAACTATGTTAAAATGTTTTGATTTTTATTCTCTGGAAGTAATGGTCTATTTACTTGTTCCAAATTCTTCCTTTAGCTCATTCTCTCTGTTGGAAAAACCAGGCTTATCTGCTGAACTAGCATGCCTGATAATAATGTTACCTTTTAAGACCATTCAACATCATGTACTACATTCAAAACCATTTGTTTTCTATTTACTTTTGAACTTGTGCATCCTAAACATTTCATGTGTGTGTGTGCTCCTTGCTCTTCCCAAGCCCTTCCTGCTCTTGTTTACCTGTGTGATCTTATTTATTATTCAGCAATAAAAAACTAATACAAGTCCTTACCCTTTTCTCTACTTTTCCTGACTCATTCTCCTTATATTTCTTTGAGCTGGACACAAGGGCCCTCTTCTGGTCCTCACTCCTGGGATTTAGCACAAATGTTATCTTCCTCTGATGTTATTTTTTTCGGTCTTCATCTATCAGTCTTCTTACACTAGAGCCACCTTCTTCATGAACTCTTCTCTGAGCCACTAAACAAAATTAATTCCTACTCATAATTTGCTTGAACATAATTTGTCCCTTCCTTCCTTCCTTCTTTCTTTTGTCCCTTCCCTAAAATTCCATTTCAGTTATAATAAATAACTGAATTTTTCAAAATTCTTTTCCACGACTTATATGATTGAGCCCTATGGCAGAAACACACTAATGTGGTAGCAAGTGAGCCATGCACGTACAATCATCTCCCTTTGAGTGAGAAGGAAACTATGACTTGCCTCTAGCTATGGAATCTGGTTAAAATAGCATGATAGTCACTCCATAATTACAATGTCTCAAAACTCAGTCATAGCAGTATGGAGTGAGAGATACTGTTGGTGGTCTTGAAGAAGTCAGATGCCATGTTATGTGTGAGGGCCGTGTGGCAAGTACATTTTGGTGATATCTAGGAGCTGAGAGGGCCCCTGGCAACAAGAACATGGGGACCTCAGTCTTTCAAGTACAAGAAATTTCTGAGATCTGCTAACAACCCCATGAGCTGAGCTCCAGAATAAATGCACTGGCCTTGTAAAACTAAGACCCTAAGCTGATGACGCAGTTAAGCCATGTCTAGACGTCTGATCCACAGAAACTGTGAAGCAGATAATAAATGTTTGTTGTTTTATAAGCCACTGATTTATTAGTCAGCAAATAAAACTAATACAAGTCCTCACCCTTTTCTCTACTTTTCCTGACTCATTCTCCTTATAGACCCCCAGGGACATTTTACTTCAGTGTGGTACAGACATTGTCTAATAATCCATAGCTACTACCAGACTGTGATTACCCTCAGTCTGAACCCACAAATGCAAAATGATATCAAGAATTGTAAATGCAAAATATAAGTCTAAGGAAAACAAATCCCAAATATCTTGCCTCAATTATAAACTATTTCATACAAAAGTAGAGGTATAATAATATTCTTGACTGTCTCCCACAGTCCATTGGCATATAGATGACACTCTTGAAATACCTACTGGATTTATTTATGAATCATCAAGGTAACTATTCTCATAGTTATGTTGCCTGTGTGAAGTGTAGGTTATTAAAGTATTTTTGTGTGTATGTCTAAACTGTAGCACATTTTCACGTGTCCTCACTGCTGTCGTAAACACACCTGTGATTCTACAGCCACAAATGACAACTAAAGCTGGTACAGAAACCTTTCCTTTTCTTGGCCCAAAGGGAAAAATGATTCAGTGTAAAGGATCTAATATGTTGAAAGAAATTTTTAAAACTTGCTCAATATAATTTATTACTTTTGGTATAACCAGACTTGGTTAATCTAAATCAGTTTTCAAATTTCATCTTGTACATTAAAATGTGTCTAAAAATTTTAAATGGAATAGAATATTATTTTTAACTTTCTAGTTACTATTTCAATACAACAGGCAAGAAAACCATGAAAATAGAAAAACAAGTAAGCAGAAATTAACACAGTTGATTTAATTCTTCTTATCTATTAAAATAAATGCTTTATTGTTTTCAAATGAACATTTTGCTCTGAAATGATACTCTGTGAATTTTGATATTTACTGTGAAGGGGTCTCCATTTTATAGCTTTCACTGTAAGAAGCCCATAATGTATGAAGCATTACAGATCAGTGAGGTTTACCTCAAGGTCACTTTCACACACATAGAGTGCTCATTGCTGATAGCAGATCAGTGACTCATAAAAGTGCTCTGCCGGTGTTCACTTGATAATCTAACAGTGATGCACCTACCTTGTTTTCATGTTCAGTAATGATACTAACACAGAGTGTGACAATCCTCTAACGAGGTCAAGTATAAAGTGATTTGCTTTTTAAGTGATGGTTGACTAAGAGATATAATGAGAGAGATAAGAGAGAAACAGCAAAAAGGAAAAAAAATAACTATTATATTAAGTGGAGCAAAAACTAAATAGCATGGAGATCCTGGGTTGGGAGGGATTTTAATGAGCAGAGATGAGCTTAGATCTGATAATTAGGAATAAAACTTGTGACAGTGAATTGCAAATGCAAATGCCAAAAAGTAGGAGAAATTTTGGGTTAAGACAGAACAGAATGATGACATATGCATAAGCAAGATCAAATTATAATGTTCCTTTTGATTTTCTGTATCCTGGATTTTGATGGCCAGCAAGGTTGTGGTATGTATGTATGTTTGGTTCCTTTAATACTGGGTAGGACAAGTCTGAGAACTAAGAAGTCCTACAGAAGAATCATGAAGAATTTGCTTCGGGAGGATATATAAATATTGTGTAAGATGTAAAAATGTATTATAGAAATGAACAGACTCCCGGTTTTGCCCCAGTGAACACTCTTGTATCCAATTAAGCCACCTGGGTGTTTTTGTCACTATGTAATCAGTCAGCACACATTTGAAACAGTAGAAGTTCCCAAATTACTACACACCTTCACTTGAAATTGGTGCTTATTTTAAACTGAAGCTCGGTGCTAGAAAAGGCTCACTTAATCTCTATCAGACAAAATTAAGGGAGACAGTGTTTAAAAAAGTAAAAGAAAGCAGGGAGCTTGTTTTATCCAGGGAATTCAGTTAACATAAAGATCTAATCTCAGTAATTTATATAGAAAGCCCAATTCCTTAAATTATATGTTTTATTGTCAAATTCTTCACTTGTCTTTGCAGATGCAATAAGCAATCTATAGTCATTTACACTGGAAATCTATAGATGTTTCTTCATAGTGTCAAATAGTTCATGGATCTTCGAAAGCTTGATAGGCCCTGGCCAGGTGACATAGTGGATAAAGCATTGATCCAGTACATCAGAGGTCACAGTTGGACCCCTTGTCAGGGCACATAGGAGAAGCAATGAGCACACAACTAAATGGAACAACTAAGCAAAACAACAAGTTGATGCCTCTGTCTCTCTCCCACTCCTCTCAAATCAAAGGAAAAAAATTTTAAACTTTGACAGAAATATAAATAGACTTATACATGTTTTGCCAAATAATAAAATGTTTAGAAATATATCAGTGACAAGCTGTAGTTTTAGATTTAATTTATACATCTGACAGTCTGTACTTATAATTTCAGTGCCTTAAAGAAATAAAATAATGGTAGAATGACTGAGAAGTTAGACTCAAACACAAACTGCTCGTTATCCCCATAGGAGCTGTTACTAGAACCACAAAATGACACTACAAGCTAAATGAGTACTGCATTTATATAATGTTTTGAAACTTTCCTAAAGAAAATACTTTTAAAACCTACTTGGATAAGATTTATTTCATATTAACAATTGGGTTTTCTTTTCTTCCATTGGATCTATAGGTCATAAAGTTGTTTAATAACTTTTCTTTTTAATTTTCAAGCCTAATGGAGTATATTAAGAATTTAAAAGTAGAAAGAATAGTAAAATGAAACTCTTCCCCAGTTTCCACTAAAAAACAACACCTGGCAAAATTTGTTCCATGTATATGGAACACAGACAGAACCCTCACACCCTTCACTGAGTTCCTTTGAAATGTATACCAGGAATTACATAATTGCATCTATAAATTTATCATTTTTCTTAAATTCCTGAAAGATACCACAGAGGGGGCCACTGCAACAAGTTGCAGAAAAATTTCCCCTGAGACCCTTTGAGCTTTGTTCCCTTAGTGAACAAGGCTGGATCAGACTTCAGTAAGACTCATTCGACTCTCTCACAAGTCCATTTCCCTTTTTCTTAAATATTAGTCCAAAATTTCTCCCAGGTCATTCTTGTCCCTTAGATCTTTAGGAATAAAAATATTTTCCAAACCCTAGTGAGATAACTCAGTTGGTTAGAACATCATCCCAATATGCAAAGGTGGGTTTGATCTCTGGTCAGGGCACATACAGGAACAGATCCACTATAAATTTGAAACTATGAGAGGAGAATGGGGTGTGTTACCCTCTGCCAGTGGTTATAGATGATGAGAAAATTATTGTTTCTCTTCTCAATCTTTTCATTGCTCTGAGATCATTTTAAATTTGTCTCCACTATATTTTCTGATTCAGGTTAAGAGCATTCTCTCTGCAGAAATTTCAGTTGGCAATAGGGGAACTGGGAGGTGGGGGAGAGAAGAGAAAGGTGAGCAGCCAACATGAGCTTCCAAACCAATGATCACACTTGTGCACAATTGGATTTTTCACCACCACTGAAAATATAAATGAAGGGATTCATGTTGTGACATACAGAATGTACTTATCAGAGTCTTATTTATCATTAAAAAGAAGCATTTAAGCCAGAAGCTGATTTACTGAAATAATTTTGTTTTTAGATTACCATGTGGTACAGGTACATTTATATAAAAATCAATTGTCCCCTTGGTAGTTACAAAATAGTCACAGGGATGTAAACTACAGCACAGGGATTATAGTCAAGAATACGGTAATAACCATGTATAGTACCAGATGGATACTTGAAACATCCGGTGGATCACTTCATAAATCATATTACTGTATAACCACTGTGCTATAATCCCAAAACTAATGCACACTAATATTGAATGGCAACTGTAATTGAAAAATAAAATCAATTGTCCTTGTTTTAAATCTTGTATTCTCCAGGGCCTATAAAACATGTTCACCCAAATGGGACATAATTCTCTCTATGTCATTTATATTGACCTTCATTGCCCCTCTTAGCTACAACCCCTGTACCTTTTCTTTCTTTTTCTTTCTTTTATTCTAGATTAACTCTTTGACTTAAGCCAAATCTACTGATATAGTTCTACCACATAAATAACATATAAGTATATTTTTTATAAAACAAAAGAAAAGTTATAGGAAGAATATTAGGAAAACGGAGAGGTATGCCCTCAAGAATTTGAAAACATAAGAAACAATGTCATTCTAAAATTTTTAAAAGTCACCATACAATGGATAAGAGGAGAGAAATACAGTCATTGAAGAGCCAGCTTGTGGTGAGTCACAGCAGGTTGATCCCTGCCTGAAGGCGCCTACAGAAGAAATAAGAGCTGCTTCACTCAGAGGGCAGTTCACCACAAAGGCCAGCAAGGTAAGCATTGTCTAAGTCCACCCTTCACTGGCCAAGGAAACAGTGTTTTCTCAGGTTGGTCTGGTTCACCTGGAGCAGAAATGACATTCCTAACCCTGAGGAGCAAACTGAGGTCATATGACCTACCTCAGACATACTGCTATATTACCAGAGCAGATCTGAATCATTTCATCCCATGTCTCTATCTAAATAGTTGGCTCAACTTGTGGTGCTCAGATCTACAACCTCTGCATCTCCTGGGAACTGGTTAGAAAAGCAGAGTCTCTATCCCAGATCTACTGAATCAGACACTCAGCATGGGTGGCCAGCAATGAGTGTTCTAACAAGTCTTCCAGGTGATTCTGATGCACTTCAAATTTGAGAACCACTATTGTAGGACAGAGCACAGGGTCTGCACAAAGTAGATACCCAAGATGTAATGACTAAAACATTATCAGGGGATGCACTTTCTCTCACACTCTCCGGGATGGAGGTTGAGATAGAGATAAAGATAAAAATGTAGGGTGGGGCCAAAGTAGGTTTACAATTTAGAGTATATAAAACAGTTCATTCTTGTAATATTTTATATTTATTTTAATATTATTTTCCATATGAATCCCCCCCCCCCCCGAATTTGTTAAATATCCTTTTCTCAGTTTGGTGTAGTATAAAGAGAAAACCTAAAATGGGTTCACCTTGCAGATTACTCCAGCATTATAACTTGTATTTTAATTAAAATTCCACTGATAAGTAATCAAAGTATATTCTAGCACAGTGCTTCTGTGGAGGAAATGAAGTTTCACTGTTGATAAATTGCTATGTAGGCAATCCATTGCTGATAATTAACATTAATTGTAGATAAGGAAACAGTGATGAGAATTGTTAATACGCATCTATTAAGGTATTGCATTGGATTTAAATGTTGCTCTAAAAACTTTTTCTAATTAATTGATATGTGATTAATAATTCTTGATGCTGCTCTTTTAGAGTGCAATTATGCAATAATGTTACATCTATATAGATTTTTTTTATTTCTCATTAATTTTCTCCCAAAAAGTTCAAAGCAAGCTTATGAAGGAGCTCAAGGTGATAAAAGGACTTTCCAGAAGTCACATAGCTGGTAGGTGGAAGAGCTTGTGCAAACCAACATACACAGGCATAATTTAGAGGTCTCCTCCCAAATTCAATATCATAACGATGCTTTTTAAAAATGGAACCCAACACTGATGTTTCACTGTTGCCCAGGGATCTGAGTTTTCTGAGCTGGTTGCCATGATTGTATGTGGTGCTGTCCTTGAGAGAAACAATTCACAAAACCCAAGGCTCCGAAGAAATACAGATTCATTTTCAAATTTCGCAGATTGGTTTTTATTATCACTTTCTTTTGTGGGACACCAAAGTCAGAGCTGCCTGTGTGGAAGCTAGTTTTTTATTTAGTTATTTGAACTAACAAATTCCAGATTTTAAACATAGACTTAGTGAGAGTATGCAGAAACAATTATTAACTTTCTGTAACAACCTTGACTAGAAATGGCCACTGTCAAGTTACCTCTTAATCAAATTTCTGTTCCACATTGCAGACCAAAAATGTCTTCCTACCAAATGTGAATATTTTACTTTCACTGGTCTGTTCCCCTATCATCTTTAATTTTAGCAACATGAGTGTTTTGAAAAATCATTGCTGTGTTAGTCCTTAACTGTTTTAAAATGTTTTGAAAACCAAAACTGTGAAATCCAGTTATGAGTTTGCAATTGAATGTTCTAGACCACTGTTTCAGAAGCCTGTGACTATTGCACAATCATTCTAAAATAACCTATAGTAACACATAAGCTCATGAGGTTTTCCTCTATTTTACTTTAGTTTCAATAATATTCCTCATTTTAATGAGCCTTTCTGCCACTGGAAGCCATTAAAAAATTGCATTCCAGTGCATGAGCATGCAAACACACATACATACATACATTTCAATGGCACCTGAAATAAATATCCAAAATAACTCCAAAGTTTATAAAAATACTAGTTGGGACTTGAATAAAAATAAGACATATTTTCTATTTCATATACTACAAAAGACCTGCAATGACATGGCCAGCCTACAACTCTAGATAAGCCAAAGATCACTATTCCTTGATTTTGATAAGTATGACATGAATTTTTTTTAAATGATAGCCTTCTTAGATTACTATTAGAATTAATTGGCAGGTCCATTTCTAATTTTTAAAGACAATTCCATACTATTTTAATTTGCATTTCTCTGATGAGTAGTAACATTGAGCCTCTTTTTATATGTCTATTGCCATCTGCATGTCCCCTTTGGAGAAGTGTCTACTCAAGCTCTTGTCCACTGTTTAATTGGATTGTTTATTTTTTCGTATTGAGTTCTTTATGAATTTTCCATAGTAATCCCTTATCAGATGTATTTTTGTTTACAGCTATTTCTCACTTGACATATTATTCTTTTCTTGCCTGTCTTTCTTTAAAGTCATTTTTATGAGAATTGAAAATCCATCAGTATTATTCGTTGCCATATCCCACCATTGAAACTGCATTTGAATCAAAATAGAAACCCAGTGTTTCAATTAAATAAATTTATATATAATATAATATAAGCTATATGTTCAGTGACTATTATAGCAGCACTAATTCAGTTATTTAAACATAATCCCCCACACACACCAAGAATGATATACATGGATTGAACAAATATTAAGGTAAATGAATAACTGTTAATACTTTATTTCTGTGCATTCTAGTAATAATAAGAGTAACTAATGAATATTATTATCCAGGGTTTACACAGAGCTCTTCCCTGTACCAGCCAGTCCTCACTACTACACAGACAGGTATGATTACTATCCCTTTTTATAGATGAAGAAATGTTGCCATAGAGTTAATGTTTCTCGCCCTTGCTCAAACAGATATTATGGGGCAAGACAAGAGAAGGTGAGATTTATTGTGCTTTCAAGATGTGCCTGGCTCTGGCCTGACCAGGTGGTGGCGCAGTGGATAGAGCGTCGGACTGAGATGCGAAAGGACGCAGGTTCGAGACCCCAAGGTCGCCAGCTTGAGCGCAGGCTCATCTGGCTTGAGCAATGAGCTCACCAGCTTAGACCCAAGGTCGCTGGCTCCAGCAGGGGGTTACTCAGTCTGCTGAAGGCCCGCGGTCAAGGCACCTGTGAGAAAACAATCAATGAACAACTAAGAAGTCGCAACGCGCAACGAGAAACTGATGATTGATGCTTCTCATCTCTTTCCGTTCCTGTCTGTCTGTCCCTGTCTATCTCTGCTCTGTAAAAAAAAAAAAAAAAAAAAAAAAAAAAGATGTGCCTGGCTCTGCATAAGTGCTTTTCAGGCATCAGGTCAATGAATCCCACAAGAACACTCTGGGGAAACTGCTTATATGGTCTGTGAATGGAAACAAAAACTTAGGTGAAGTTTACAGAGTTAGTTAACTTGGGATTCAAAACTGGAACGTCTGACCCTTGAGCATGTACTTGTCACCTGTCATTCCACTGCTTTCCACAGGCCCCAGGCATCTCTGCCCTGCTCTCTGGCACTTTCGCTAGCTCACCAAAGAGGGTGTGGGTAGGCTAACCTGCATCTGTCACATACATTCAGAATGCACTCTTGAGTAGAAGGTAGATATTGCATTCCACGTGATAGACAAAAAATGACTGTCAGGTGTTAGGTTAAATATTAAAAGCATTAAGTCATTCAACATTTAACGTTATTGCCCACAAACCAATTTTTTAAATACGTAAAAGAACAAGGCTCCATAAAACAGTTTAATATTCAAACATTTGACATGGCAGAAGTATTGTTGCTGTGAATAGTTATTTTCTTAGTCCTACCTTTGACACAATTTCTTTATTTTATTTACTTAATTATTTTTATATTTGGAAACTCAGCACTGAGCTGTTTTATTCTGAATGATTCCATCATCTATTGTACGAAACTTGTATAGCTCTGTAAACTAAACTATTCCAAAGTCATTCTGCAATAAAAAATACATCATTACAGTAAGATCATCTAAATACTGTCACTTCTTGAATTGGGCACATGCTTGTACTTTTTCAGCATTAAAAAGTTAGGTGGGAGGATTGGACTTGCTGTACTATACTAATGAGAATTTCTGGATTGCAATTGCTCCCCAGCAGTGGTTTGTGTTTTGTTTTTAAGGTGTTATATTACTATACATATGCTGTGTGACTTGAGTTGTTTGGTGAAGATGGTTAGATTGATGAGCTCAGATGGGTCTTTGCAATGAAGACAGAAGCCCAAGATTGTACAAGTTTTAATTAGGTCTGCTAATAAAATGTGTGTAGGAAAAAGGTTGATATAGGAAGTACATAAATTTCTGATAGATCACTCATTCATTTACCAGTGTCATGTGTCTATGTATGCTAGGCCACATATTGAAACATTAGAGACCCAGTGATGATTACATAGTCTAGCCCTCAAGGAACTTACATTCTAATTGTATGCAGGTATTTGTAAACATTGATGCTTACTTTAATGAATTTCAGTGCCTCCTATAGCACAGGACAGAGCACATGGTGATGGCATACGCAATGTTGTTCCTGGCCTGTTATGTCTTAGACTAAACATTTATAATTGCATGGGTGACAAGTGAGCAGCAATCAATACAGTCTTATGCTGGATTTTCTGTCAACCCTCAAATATGTTTATCCTATGATATAGTTAACATAGTTAAATATTCAGCTAAATTATGGGTTAGAGTGGCTTTTACAATTTTTTACAGATTATTTTCAAACTATATCACCATAAACAATTACTAAAACCATTGACAAAAATCAGAGTAATTAAATATAGAGATACTAAACCCTTGAAGAAAACTATTGTTGAAGCACAGAAACTAGTGTTGAAGACAGACTATGTATATATAATTAAACTGTAAACATGTTAAACTTTTATTAAATAAAAGAATTTGTGTGAGTCTGATTCTTAAAACTTATCTTTCTGAAAATATAGCATAATGTTAATTCTGAAGTTCTACTTGGAAGTCTTATAAAACTAAATACTCATTACGAAAATAAATTAATGAAAAAGAACCCTAGCATAGGTAGTATGTCATGTATAGAGATTTTAAAACAATAATGTTTGGGAATTTGTGCATTGGCTATAAAAAATATCTTTAGTAATAATGTAATGGCAAGCATAAAATTTTCCTATATTTCAGGATGGAAGCTAATGCTAATTCATAAATTGTTTTATTCCATACATGGGTCAAACTACAGCACACAGAATGGTTGATTCTATCAAATAGGTAAATATTTTTAAAGTAGTTCACTAGTTTAAAAAACATCCATTAAGCATTATTTTGGGAAGAGAGGATTGGTAAACAAAATCAAAGATCACGCATATTGTTTCTGTCTTTGTAAATGATTTTTAGTCTCACTGCTTTGATGAGGGTCAACCTTCTGACTTTTCCTTCTGTCTCTCACTCCAAAGCAAGATGAATGGCATTATTTCTGGTTTCATGAGTAAAATAAAAGCCATCAGAAATCAGTGCTTTTATTTGCATCCAGAGACAACCTTTCTATTTTAGTTTCTTTACATAGAAGAAAATAATATAAGTTAAGTGCTTTACAACAAGCATATTATCTGTTATAGTAATTAAATATATAGAAATAAAAAAGTGGGAGATATATAAAAGTAATTAAGATATAATTTTAAAATTAATTAAAGAAATTAAATAAAGTTATGCCGTCTGGATAGGAATTAATATAGTGTGTGCAGATGTGATAAACAGACTCTGACTTTTGAGCAGGGCCCAGTTAGTGTGTGTGTGTGAAGTTATACAGAGATAAGAAGTGGCTTGATGTCATAACTTTGTAAGTTAACATAAACAAGAAGCTTCCCTAGGAACATTTTAAAAAGTAGTTTGATGTAACATTTCAGTAGATTAATATAAAAGGGGCTCCCTGTGAAGAACTCCCAAAAAGGTGGTTTGAGGTGATAATCCTGTAGACTGACACCTGTTAGAAGGCATTGGCAGAAAAGGTACTAAAGCTGAGGGGACCTGTGCTGAGGTAGTCGCCCAGACTCCATTGTGAACATGGACAGTCTCCAGTCTCTGCGCTCTGACCAAGGACAGCCGAGAGGAGCACACCGATGGGGCCCTCTTAAGCTGTACTCAGGCACGCCAAAAGGATTTGTGAGTAATAAACTGCCTGTGTGATTCTTGCAACTAACTCTGTGTGTCAGTCTCGTGCTTTTCCTATGGTGGCAGTCAGTGTCAGCACTGATTAGTAGCATCCTCATAGCTGCCTCAAGAGTAGTTTCGAAGAGGCTGCCAGCCCTGCTGATAAGCAGGAGTGTCCACTGTGTGGGGAAGTCGAATCAGGGACACCTGATTGATGTACAGTTTGGCCTCTACTGAGACGTTATCTTAGGTAATCTGTTATTATTTCCACTTTACAAATGATAAAATCAACAGCTCAAAAAGTAAAGGAACCTGCCCAAGGTCACAGGGCTAATAATAAATTATGGAGCTGGTGTGTGAATCTAGACAAGTGTGGCCTAGTGCTGAGTCCTGTCCTGAGCCTGCAGGGCATCTCCCACCCTGTGCTAGATCTCAGGCCTCCTGCTCCTCCGGAGGCTGTGATATAGGTTTTAATTTTGGCTTCTGAGCACTCACTCTTTCTACATGGGCTCCCTCCTGTTCACATGCAAGAATATGCTTTCAGCAGACTAGAGGAGAGGAACAAGGTCGTAGAGGTGAAAATACTATGTATATAACACTGGTTCCCAACCTTTTTTGGGTCACGGACCGGTTTAATGTCAGAAAACATTTTCATGGACCTGCCTTTAGGGTGGGATGGATAAATGTATCACGCAACTGAGACAAGCGTCAAGATTGAGTCTTTGACGGATGTAACAGAGGGAATCTGGTCATTTTTAAAAAATAAAACATCGTTCTGACTTAAATATAAATAAAACAGAAATAATGTAAGTTATTTATTCTTTCTCTGTGGACCGGTACCAAATGGCCCACGGACCGGTACCGGTCCACGGCCCGGGGGGCTGGGGACCACTGGTCTAACGGAATCACTTACTTGCATTGCCAATTTTTTATCCACAAGAACAAGACAATTTTGTCATAAAAAGAATAATACTTTAAAAAATGATGCTTGATAACTGGATAGCTACATGATAAAGAAAGAAATTAGACTAGCACCTTCTACCACACTCAAAAAAATAACTCAAAATTGATCACAGACTACATGTAGTTGCTAAAAAATTAAAATCCTTAGAAGACATAAGAAAATAATTGCAATTTTTCATTAGGAGGTGTCTTAGATATGTTATAAGTAATAAAAGAAAATAAATATATAAATTGAATTGATCAAAACAGAAATTTTTTGACCTAATTTTTATGCAACAATAAATGAACTGTCATAAAGGGAACTAAAAAATATTTACAATGGCATGAAAAAAATCTTAGATTAAATTTAAACAAGGATGTAAAAACTGTATTTGAAAAATTATAAGACACTGAAAAAGAAGTTGGAGAAGTAGAAATAAGTGAAAGAATATGCCATTTAATGGCTAGGAATAATTAACATGGTTAAATTGTCCATACTTCCCAAAGACACATTCAATACAATTTTTATCAAAAAGGAAATGGTATATTTTACACAACTAGAACAAATTCACCACAAATTTATAGGGCATCACCAAAGACCACAAATAGCCGCAGCAATCTTGAGAAAGAACAAAGTTGAGGGTATAACCCTACCTGATATCAAACTATAGTAATCAAAACAGAATGGTGTAACATAAAAACAAACATACAGATCAATGGAACAGTATAAACCTACTTTTGTCTATATGATCAATTAATATTTGACAAAGGTGGGTAGGACATACACAAGGTTACAGACATTGTATTCAATAAATGGTGTTGAGAAAACTGGACAGGCACATGCAAAAGAAGAAATCTAGGCTACTTCCGTACACCATACACAAGATTTAACTCAAAATGGATTAAAGTCTTAATTGTAAGACTTGAAACCATAAATTTCTAGATGAAAACATAGGCAGTACAATCGCAAGTATTTGTCTCAGTAATGTATTTTTTCTGAAATATTTTTTGCTGCTTGTTGTAGTGAGGTCAGGAAGTGAATTCATGCATGACCAGGCAGTGGAGCAGTGCATAGAAGGTCAGACTGGGACGCAAAGGACCCAGGTTCGAAACCCCGAGGTTTCCAGCTTGAGCTTTGCTCATCTGGATTGAGCTAGGCTCACCAGCTTGAGCAAGGGGTCACTCGGTCTGCTGTAGCTCCCATGTCAAGGCACATATAAGAAGTCAATCAATGAACAAGTAAGGTACTGCAGCAAAGATTGATGCTTCTCATGTCTCTTCCTTTCTGTCTGTTTGTCTCTATCTGTACCTCTCTTTGTCTAGTCACCAAAAAAAAAAAAAGAAGAAGAAGAGAAGGAAGGGAATTCACTGCTCTTGTCTGAAAAAGCCTTCCGGGTAGAAGACCCAGGGTTGATCTCATAATCTGACAATAGAGCCGAACTCAACTTGGACCCTGGTAAACAAGCAACAACATTATAAAACAGCCCCTTCCCAGCTAACTTCACTGGACACATTGGCAGAGACTAGATGTTCTCATGTATTTTAGCATCAGGAGGCCACAGCCTCAAAAGACAAAGAAGTTTTGCCAAGGCTGCCGATGGTCTGGGCTCAGGCCAGACACCTGGGTCCCATTTCAGGGCGGGACCCAAGGGGGCCCAGGGTAATTTTGTTCAGGCCCAGTCGTGTGTGTGTGTGCGTGTGTGTGTGTGTGCGTGCGTGTATGTGCGCGCACGCGCATGCACAATCGAAAGGTTCCTGTGGGGAAGTTCTGCTCCAATCAGAAACAGGCTGAGGAGAGATCAGAAGGTGGGTCTGTCACATTCAAACCCCAGGTCAGGGCTTGCTGGGTTGACCTGGAGTGTGGGTGGTGCCCTCTGCCAGAAGTTCATCCTGAGCCCTGAAGGAGAATATAATTTATTTATTTATTTTTTACAGAGACAGAGACAGAGAGAGTCAGAGAGATGGATAGATAGGAACAGACAGACAGGAACGAAGAGAAATGAGAAGTATCAATCATCTGTTTTTTGTTCGACACCTTAGTTGTTCATTGATTGCTTTCTCATATGTGCCTTGACAGTGGGCCTTCAGCAGACTGAATGACCCCTTGCTCGACCAGCGACCTTGGGTCCAAGCTGGTGAGCTTTTCTCAAACCAGATGAGCCCACGCTCAAGCAGGTGAGCTCGGGGTCTCGAACCTGGGTCCTCTGCATCCCAGTTTGATGCTCTATCCACTGCGTCACCACCTGGTCAGGCTGGAGGAGAATCTTATTTCATCTGGGAGATGATCTGTACAGACAGAGGCCTGGGCATTATCCAGGAGCAGAAGGTCCACTGGGCAGAAGCAGCAGTGGCTACAACAGGGCAAGGCTTGGCGTCTCCAGACTCACTGCTGCTCATTGCAGAGCTCAACCCACAGCATGGAAAAGCGGCAGGCTGCTGGGGGAGAGCCCCGTCCCTTTCCATCAGTTACGGCAACTGAGCCACAGCACCGAGCTCCAGAGCAGGCTCACAGTGAGTGTGGCCACTTGGGGGTTTGGGGATCTAGGGCCCCTGGATGGCCAGAGAAGTACTTCTCCCCAAAAGCAACACAGTATCCCACCGCACCACATCATTTCAGACATGATATTGGGAGCACAATGCCCAAGTCCAGAAACTGGCCAGGAGGACCTGGTGGCCAAGGAGGCAGAACCCACGGGTGTGACTGTGGGGGAGGTGGGGTGTGCTGGGGGGTGCGGATGTATGTGAACTGATGAGGAGGAGTTACCAGACACACAGGGAGCACCCCAAGAGGCTGGCCGGAGCAGACAGGACTCAGACTGCCCTTCTGCAGGACTGTGGGCCGCTAGGACATCCTGTTGTGGGTCCCGTGCTGTGGCTTCTGAGGAAGGCTCTGGCTGTGTTGTCTTTCGGGGGAACATGGGAATGCACATGGGGGATCTTTTCTCCTCTCACAGCTCCAGCACCAGCCCAGGAGACAGAGCCGGCAGCTTCCACCTCTTCACTCGAAGAGCCAGACACAGGGGAGGGCCTATAGGCCGCTCCAGACCTGGAGGGGTGTCGCCTCCAGGAGTCACTCTAGCTTCAGCTCTGGAGCCAGGTGGCCTGTGCAGCATCTGCCGAGTTACCCGAGGCTCCGCCACCGCCGACTGAAGAGCCCTCTGCAGAACCTGCCCTGGTTCCTGCCACAGAGCACCTGCTTCTGGACCACACACCAGGGCCAGCTCTAGAGCCATCCTCTCTCGAACCTGCATCCTCTCATCAGAAGAATTGGTTTTATCCCCACTCTGTGACCATTCTCTTCCCTTTTCTTTCATTGTGATGTTTTCCTTTTCTCCTCGGATATAGGAACTGCACCCAATATTTTAAAATCCTGTACAAATTAGAACAAGAAAAGTGAAAAATGAGTAATGATCCGGGTTCCACCACAGGGAGCTTTGGAAATTCTGATGTGGAGTCACAGAGAATGCCAACAACTCTGACTGGCAGTGTCCACACCGAGAGAAATAAGGGTTTGGAAGACCACATGCCCAGGAATCCTACCTGCCAGACACCCACAGGTGAACATGGTCACACATGTGAACACACAGAGGCATCCACCAATGCACACATGGGTGCGAGAAAACAGAAGCACACACGTGCACATGCCAACACTATGTGCAAAATCCTGGAAAGAACAGGCATGGTGAGCCCCCCCGTATCAGGGCCCTCCTCCCAGGAAGGACTTTGTCCTTTATTTGTTTCTGAATTCCTTTAGAATTCAATATGGTAATATAACTAACCTTTATTTTCCTTGTCATAAATTCTTTAACAATAAAAACTAAATAATGTACCTTATAGATGAGTGATACGCAGATAACACTGGACATATAACTTTAATATATAATTTAGAACTGTCACAGTCACACGTGCATTAAAACAAATTAGACATCACATCAAGGAGAAGGTCAGAGATTGATGTCTCTACCCCACAGGTGAGCATCATGAGCGGCTTGGTTGGTATCTCTCAGGGTCCACCCTTCTTACTCGGTTTGTTTTGTCTGTGTTACACTCAGACTGATTTTCATATATGACTCTCTGCCAGCAGAAATCACATGGTCGTGCTCTAAGAAGTGGGATCATGGATTCAGATGTTGGGCCACATGTTTCATGTGAGAGGACACCTGAGCTCTTTTTCTGTCAACACGTGGAGACTCCTGCCCCAACTCTAGCTGCTGTCCAGCTTCCATCATCCATGTGGACCAGGATTGGTGGGTCCCATCACTGTCCATGGACAGTTTTGTTATTCTCAATTCCTGGCTATATCATCAGGGCTCTGATGGGCAGTCTTGAATATAGATCTTTGAGAAGTTGTGCAAGAATTTCTTTGGGATAATATCCGAGGGCAGTGGTCTTCAACCTGGTCCATACCGTCCACTAGTGGGTTTTCCAGCTTTCATGGTGGGCGGTAGTGGAGCAAACAAAGTATAAATAAAAAGATAGATTTAACTATAGTAAGTTGTTTTATAAAGATTTATCCTGCCAAAATTAGCGAAAATCCGAAATAAATTACTTGGTAAGTAATTATTATATGGTTTAACTTGCTGTAATTATGCTTTATAAATTTTATAAAGTAAACTTACTTCCCTACTTTATAAATCACCATTACTGTGGAACCGGTGGGCAGTTAGAAAATTTTACTACTAAAGGGATACTAAAGTGGACGGTAGGTATAAAAAGGTTGATGACCCCTGCCCTAGGGTGAGCACTGCCAGGTGAAATTGAGCACCTATGGAATTTGATGGGTCTTACACACTGTTCCTCCAGAAGAGGGGCCTTTCCTACTTCTTTTCAGGGAGCTGTTGGTGTCTCTCCATCCTCACATTGTCCCCTGGGCTGGTCACCACCAGACCAGAAGCCTTTCAGTCTGATGGGGACAGGGCTCTCCCACTGGCCTTTACAGTGCATGTGTCCTCATCAGGGTGGGGGGCCATCATCTGACTTGCACTGGCATGTGCACTGCCTCTTATTGAAAGTGCAGGTATTTTCCCTCTGTCCCTTTCGAAGACACCAACTTGGCCCTGACCAGTTGCCTCAGCAGGACAGCATCATCAGCCTGGTGTGTGGATGTCCCGGGTTTGGTTCTCAGTCAGGGTACACAGGAGAAGCGCCCATCTGCTTCTGCACCCTTCACCCTCTCCTTCCTCTCTGTCTCTTTCCTCCCCTCCTGCAGCCAAGGCTCCATTGAAGCAAAGTTGGCTCAGGCGCTGAGGACAGCTCCATTTACTCTGCCTCAGGCACAAGAATGGCTCTGGTTGCAACAAAGCAATGCCCTAGATGGGCAGAGCATCACCCCCTGGTGGGCATGCTGGGTGGATCTCCGTCAGGTGCATGTGGGAGTCTGTATGACTACCTCCCCACTTCTAACTTTGGAAAAATACAAAAAAAAGAGAGAGAGAGAGGGAGAGAAAGAAAACACCAATTTTCAGGAAGTTCATGCACTGCAAGAATGTAAACCACTCTCTGGCCAAGCCTTGTAAGGAATGCTTTCCAGCTTCTGGTTTGTCTTTGCAGATTTCTGCATTATTCTCATGTTTGTTTTATGCCCAGGAAGGTCAAGCTGTCACCTGACTACGTTCTGGCCCTGGGATCATACTTAGCAGATTGGTCGCTACCCATAGATAAAGCACAGACTTACTAAAAAAGTTTTCTTTTTATATCTGTCTCTCTATTTGACCTGGGATTTCCATTTTTAGTGGAAAAAATTTTATTTAGATAAAAACAAAATAAGTATGGGAGCACATTGAACACAGCACTATGTTAAGATTCCATTGATAGAAAATGTCTAGAATAGGTAAAGGAGTAGAGACAGAAAGCAGGTGAGGTTTTGCAGGGATAAGAGGAGTGAGTCTTTTAGGTGCAGGGTTTCTATTCAGGGTGATGAAACATTTTTTCAACAAGTTAGAGGTGATGCTTGCACAGCATCATTAAGGGACTTCATGCTGAGGAATGGCACAAATTAAAATATAAAAAATCACTTTTATTTTATTACTTATAATGAATTACTCTATACAGAGAAAACATGTTAACAGAAAAAGAAAAAGAACAAAATAAAAGAAAACAAAACAAATCCAAAAAAAATTAATAAAGTAGAATATTCTATAAGGCCAAGGTGAAAATGGAAATATGACGATAACAGAAAATAAAAGAAAATAATCAAAAAGAGGTGGGAAAATAGATCCCTCGGATGGGCTAGGGACAGGTGATTGGACAGGAGGCTCCTGAGCTGGCCCTGAGGTGGTGTGCAGGCACAGCTCTTCCTGTGTGGGCGGAGTCAAGGCAGGTTGGTCGGAGGCTTCTTCAGGCATCAGATTTCCCACCTCAGTGTGGGCAGGAGGCGCAGTGGAGGCCGGCCCCACCTCCATAGCTGCACCTGGAAGAACTTCATAAGGTGAAAAGGCCACTGGAGTCAGGCACCCCTCCACCTCTGGCTCGGCCTCCAGGTCTGCCTGTGCAGCCGGCTCTTCCAGATGTTCCTCAGGTGGAGCAGGAGCTGGCTCTGCCTCCTGGGCTGGTGCTGGAGCTGCTAGAGGAGAAAAGATTACCCCTGTGCCTGCATTTCCATGTTTTCTCCAAAGACAGAGCACAGCTGAAGGCCAGGACCCACCACAGGACTTCCTCCCCACCAGCCATCCTGCACGTGGGTGGTCTGAAGCCAGTCTTTGCTCCTGGCCAGCCTCTAGGAGTGCTCCCTGTGTGTCTGACACCGACCCTTCCCAATAATCTCACATTCCCCTCCAACCCTCCCGACCATGCCACCATGTCCTCAACCACCTTCTCACCCTTTAGTTCTGCTTCCTTGGGCTCCCGGTGGTTTGGCTCAGTGTGATTAACATGGGCCCCCTGCTGCAGGCTGAATTCAGACATTGTGAGCCTGGGCGGCTTTGGGGAAGGAGTCCTCTGCACCCTGGGTAGCATCAGGGGAGGAATCCTCGGGAAATTGGGTGTTGTAAAAAGAAGAGACCTCCTGAGCCTGTATGGCGTTGGGGGACGAGACCTCCTCCAGACCCTGGGTGGCTCCGGGAGAGGAGACCAACTGAGGTCATCCACGGGCCCCAAGTCCCCGGCCGCCCAGGTGGCCACACTCTTTGCAGGTCTGCATGGAACATCACTACTACGGTGCACCTGGGCCACAGTTGTGGAGATGATGTGAGGTTCTCCTTCCTCCAGCTGCTGCTCCTGGGTGCTTTTGACTGAGCTCTGCAATGGCATGACCAGCAGCGGGTCAGGATGCCTCAAGCCCAGCCTGGCTCTCGTCGCACCTGCTTTTGCACACTGCACCTTCTGCTCCCAAATCAGACCCAAGGATGTTTCTGCAGAGACCCCCTCCCAGTAGAAATGAAATTCACCTCCAGGACTCAAGATAAACCTGGGGCAGTGGGTGCCACCCACACTTCCAATCCAAACAGGCAGCGGTGTGAATGTGCTGGTTCACAAGGCTTCTGACCCATGTGCTCAAACCCTTCTTCCTAAGGGCTGGCTCCTCTGACATGAAACCTTCTTACACATACACATACACTCACACCAAAAACTCTCTCTCTCTCTCTCTCTCTCTCTCTCACACACACACACACACACACACACACAAACACACACACACACACACACGTAGGGGAAATAGACCTGCTCAGGTGAAATCACAGTGGTGGTCTGGTCCGGAAGCACCACCTCTGAGCCTCCATGGGTTACTTCTCGGTTCCTCCGAGAAAAGGGCCACAGATTTCTGGGCCGAGTCTGGACCCAGCGGCGGCCATGGCGGAAAAAACCGTCAGGGCTGTTTCTTTGGTTGCCACGGCCTTGGGACCTGGGAAGGCAACACAAGGACATGTTGACTCAACTAAAGTCTCTGGCCAACTGAGCTGGCTAGCGGTTGCTCTAGAATGTGGTTCCCTGGTTACCAGGGTTCTGAGTTCTGTTGGTCTCTCTCATCAGGGAGTGAGGACATTGTGTGGTGAGGTCATTTTCTGGCCAGGTAGTGATGTCACTGCTCTTGTCTGAGGAGATGCTCGGGGTAGGGGACCAAGAGGCAGAGCCGGCTCCTGCTCCACCTGAGGCATGCAGATTCACACTGGGTCTGGGCAGATGGTAGAGAAACTGCAGTGCCAGAAAGCGTTGGGCCATTCTGTTTATTAGTCTCTCAATGGTGGACGAGCAAGCAGGAAAGAAAAAACTGCTTCTCAGGCAAACAATCAATAAAATGGCTCCTCACAGCGGTGGCCTGACAATCCGCCATCCGTGCTGGTGGCAAGTACCCATTCCTTACATATACTGTGCACACGTGGTGCTGCCACGTGTACATACAGTAATCAGGCAAAGTACAAGTGAGCAAGCCTAACACAGCTGTTTTCCCAACAGTCTCCAAGGATGGTTTCCCAATATCCATGCCTCCCTATAATTCACTTTCTTTTGTAGTCTCTTCTCCTTGAATCTGGTTTTACTTTTGATTAATAAAATGCAAGAGTGCTGCTGAGGGATATCTGTGGCTAGAATTTAAGAGGAAAGCCCAGGTCTTCTTGGAATGGAGGGTGGCAGCTTTCATGTAAGAAGTGTAACCACCCCAAGGGTTTTGGCTGTGAGGAAGCCCAAGATAGCCATGTGGAATAACCACATGGCCATGCAGCCAGCCCTCAGCTGTTCCAGCCAGTCCCAGCCCAGACACCACATACGGAGTGAAATCACTGTGGTGTCTTCCCGCCCAGTAAAGCTTCCAGATGTCTGCAGCCCCAGGCACTATCTGATTGCAACTGCATGAGAGTGACCTCAAGCAAAGCCCAGCTATGCCCAGTCAACCACCAGATCTAGGAAAGATAATAAATTCTTGTTTAAGCTACCAAATTTTGGTGTTTGTTACATAGCAATCAATATCTAAACTACTTATATGTAAAACAACAAGCAACCTACTAGGTAAATGTTAGGTATCCATAAGCAACTCACTCCTGAGCTAAAATAATGAATCTTCATTCTCACCGTGGGACATCTCCAAATTGCCTCCAAAACTTTCAAGAATATTGTGAACATGTAAAATAATCTTAAAACAACTGATTTTATTGTTTAGTTTAGAAAAGATAAATATTTAACATACAGCTCCTTATGAAGGGAAATAAATACAAAGAAAACTAGATATATCTAAGAAAATTATACTTGTAAATCAATCTCTTATTTTAAAAGGTAGAGTCACCTATCTATCAGTGATCCCTGCCCTGAAAAGGTCCAGGAACAGGAAACTCTCCCTATGATTTTCAGAGCCTTAAGGCTTCAAAATGTGGCCTCTATGCCACATCCCACCTGTCACCTGGGAGCTGAATCAGAAAAGAAAGAAAAAGAAAAACTTACAGACATGGAAAACAGTGTGGTGATTTCTGGAGGGCAGAGGGAGAAGGAGGTGGAAGAGGGGGTAGGGGAGATAAATGGTGATGGATGGAGACGTGACTTAGGGTGATGAACACACAATGCAATGGCACAGAGATGCGTTGTAGAGTTGTGCACCTGAAACCTGTATAATTTTGTTAGCCAGTGTCACCCAATAAATTCCATAAAAGGGGGAAAAATAATCTGCATTATGTAACAAGATTTCCAAGTAAGTCATATACCCATTAAAGTTAGAGACATGCTGGTATATGTCAGTGGTTTCCAAAGTGTCTGCACATGAATATCATCTAGGAATCTTAAAAGTTCCAAACTCCAGGCCACAGGGACACAGGTATTGATGGTTTTGAAGCCGGTCGAGTGATTCCAGGTGCAACAATGACTGGGAACCACTGGTCACTTTAGATAGAGCGCTGGTTCTCAAACTGGACTGAACTGTAGGATCACCTGGGGAGCATCAAAAATACTAATGTGTCTTTCCAGCCCAGACAGTGTGATGTTACTGGGTGTAAGCCAAGCACTGGGAACATTTAAAACTCCCTGAGTGATTCTCACATGCAGCAAAGTTTGAGGACCACAAGTCTAGAGCCTGACACTGAGGGTTCAAAATGGTAGCTGAGCCTGCACTACCCTTTCGGGAAGAGGATTAAATAATTAAAATGAACAGTTGGCCACCCGGCTTTCAGCGAACTCACCAGCTATAATGACAGTATCGAGGTTGCTGAAGCTCAGGTCTGCCAAGTCACGCGGCTCCCTCGGGCTCTCCTGGCACTTTCCTCCAGCGCATTGCTCTCTCTTCCGCTGACCTGTGTGTCAAGTGATGACCCAGCCATGTGCATCTGCTCCGCAGGAGGCGCAAATCTCTTCACCTTCAAAAATAGAAATACAAAGAAAACAATGATGTCATTGTCTCTATGAAAACAATCAAGCAAATGAATCAGAGCCTAAACCAGAAAGGAAAGGTGGAAAACCACTAAGTAATTCTATTTGCTTTCAGGTCCAACACCCACAACAAATATCACAGCTCAAGTTAAGAAAGACATGGCAGGGGACTTCTAGAGAAAAAAAGAGAAAAAAAAATAGAGCTATAAATTAGCTAGCCTCCAGAAAGAAAGCAGAACAGAAAGAGTTTGGTTGTCAAATACAGGGATATATATACACATACAGCTCATCTTCACGCTTTTTAAGGAACTGGAACAGAGGATGCAATTTTATAGATCATAGTATATAGGTCTCAAAAACATGAGCGAATTTATGATATCTGCTCTTGAAACCTTTCTAAAGCAGGGATTCTCCACCCTGGCTACATATTAGAATTCCCTGATTGTTTGAGGCCCAAACAAACGGGTTACTTGTAAGTGAAGCATGATGGTGGGCATCAGGGTGTCCTGACATCCCCCCGGGTGATTATCATTTGACAGCATTGACAACCACTGATCAATGACAGAGAAAACTCACAACCTCAGGGCTCTGAGTTAAAATCCTAATAAGCCCTGGATGGAAAATTGCACACACGAGGTGAATTCTAGCTCTTGACCCAGAATGGTACTTACATGGCTGTCAGTGATGCCCACATTTGTTAAGAGTAAATAACCTGGGTATAAACATCTGGCAGGAGAAAGCTCAGCTTGCTTGTGAATACACATATGTATCCACCCACTTAGTAGAGCAGATGGTAGAAGAGGGGAAGGGGGGGGAGAATGGAGAGGGGAAGGGTAGGAGAGGGGAAGGTAAGAGGAGGAGGAAAGTAAACAGTGAACCTGAGAAGCAGGACAGCCAAATGGTTAGGAGCAGTTCTGTGTGATTTGGGGAAAGTTACTCTATATCCCTGTGGCTAAATTCCCTCAGTCTGAAAGTGGGAAGAAACCCTTTTTCATAGGGCTGTTGGGAGGATTAAATATAGTAAATATCAGCTGTGTCAAAACCTAAATACCAGTATATTTCCTCTTACTGATCTTACGGAACAAAATGGAGGCACTGCTACATTGTGCTTGATACATATGAAGAAGTGTGCATTCTGAAGCTGGTTTTCTTGAAAATAAACTAAAAAATACTATATTCAATAAATACATAAAAAATTGTAAAGACTGATTTAAGAGATTGCATGTAACAAGCAAAAGAATATAAAATTACTTGGTTTAGAATTAGGGTGAGACGTTAACTACAGTTCCAGAGTTGATTGTTTGTTTTAAAGTATCGTATATTAAGTAGATACTACCTCCTAATTTCTTCAAGGATATATTATAATCTTTTAACTTTATTAAATTCACACTTATATTATTCTTTAAATTATCTTTGACCTAAAATAAATTATACTGTAGGTAAGTGAAACTGCCAATAAAAATCTAAAATTAGGACCTATATTAATAGTTGATGTATTTGTTTAAAAGTTAAGTACCTATAAAACAGGTAATTGTACCTGTCTCATAGGTTTTTGTAAAGGAGGGTGTTAGTTTTGATTAAGATATTGTGGCCGCCTGACTAAGAGGTGGCGCAGTGGATTGAGTGTCGGACTGGGACACAGAGGACCCAGGTTCAAAACCTCAAGGTCGCCAGCTTGAGTGCAGGCTCATCTGGTTTGAGCAAGGCTCACCAGCTTGAGCCCAAGGTCACTGGTTTGAGCAAGGGGTCATTCAGTCTGCTGTAGCCCCCCAGTTAAGGTACATATGAGAAAGGAATCAATGAGAAAGCAAACAACTAAGGAGCCCCAACAAAGAATTGATGCTTCTCATCTCTCTCCCTTCCTGTCCCTATCTGTCCCTATCTCTGTCTTTGTCACACACAAAAAAAGAAAAAGGTATTGTTGCCTGACTGGGTGGTGGCGCAGCAGATAGAGTGTCAGCCTGGGACACTGAGGACCCAGGTTTGAACCCCAAGGTTGCCAGCTTGAGTGCGGGCTCACCAGCTTGAGCATTGGATCATAGACATGACTCCATGGTCTCTGGCTTGAGCCCAAAGGTCACTGGCTTAAAGCCCAAGGTCGCTGGCTTGAGCAAGGGGTCATTGGCTCAGCAGGAGCCCCCAGGCAATGCACAGATGACAAAGCAATCAATGAAGAACTGAGGTGCCACAACTATGATTTGATGCTTCTCATATCCCTGTCTGGCCCCCCTCTCTCTCTAGGTCTGTCACACACACATGTGCACGCACGCACACACACACACACACACACACACACACACACACACAATATTGTTAACCTCTTGCATTAAAATCAGCACAGAAAAACAATGTGTCCAGAGCCCATTGGCTCTTAACCTTTCTTTATGTTCTGTGGACCTCTTTGGCAGCCTAGTGAAAGCTCTTCTCAGACTTTTTTTTTAATTTCTGAAAGAAAAATTAAAACCCATCATATTATAGGTGAGAAAGTAAAAATTAGCTTGGACTAAAAAAATCTGCCCTGCCATTCATGAGCCTGAAATAAAACAGAAAATAAACACTAGTTGCAAAATTAACCTTGAATAGTATTTCTCCCAAAACACAGTAACACAGAGTAGTCAAGTGTCAAAGTCACTCGGTTTCAATAGGCCTTCAAGGTTTAACAGCCATGGAGTAGAGAGAAGTAACCAGTACAGCGAGGGATCAGGCAACAACACTCCACAAGCATCCTTATCCTGCGGTGCTGGGGTAACAGCCAAGAGGAACAGAAGGCAGAACCAGACCAGAGCAGATGGGAACTAGGAAGACACTAAGTTAGGGCTAATATGAGGAAATGCTTTCTCACCAGTAGAGCCGCAGACCCAAGAAAGGAAAACCCCACCATCAACCAAGGTCAATGTGAAGCTTCCTTTTGTAGCTCTGGGAAGTCCTCAGCAGAATCAGAAGTTCCCGTGAGCAGGATTGGAAATTGCACTGTGACCAATTAGTGTACGGTCCATTATTTGTACAATGTTTCTGTGGTAAACTGTTTCTTTTCTTTAGTTCTAAACCACCCCCAAGTGCTAGTCCACACAAAATCCTGCAAGTGCCCTTCGATTGCAACGGCACATTTCAGCTCTCATGGCTAGGACTTGTTCCCTCATCTCGGTCAGGTCTTTGGAGAGACCAGTTTAGTCTTGGTGATTCTGAACTAGGGTAGTTGGTATATGGAGGAGGGCTAGAATTGGAGCCACCTAAACACTAAGATAAGTGGGTGTTAAAATGGGACCCTGCCTGAACCTCCACAGAACTTCCCAACCCGCAGCAAATGAGCAAAGGAGTTTGGTGATGGTGGTGGTGAGGGGAAGACAGAATTACTTCCCATCAGGCCTCAGAAGACCTGGCAGGCCTGGGGAAGCCACTGATGCTCCCATGGCTCATGGTGGTCAACCCTGGCCACTGCAGCCACCTTGTACTTACAAGTATTAAGATGGTTCAATTGTGTTGTGAATGAAGTGAAGGCATGGGAAAGTCCTGGTCTAAGAGCTCAGCAGCCTGCCTGACCAGGTGGTGGTACAGTGGATAGAGCATTGGACTAGGACACAGAGGACCCAGGTTTGAAACCCCAAGGTCTCTGACTTGAGCACAGGGTCACCAGTTTGAGTGTGGGATCATAGACATGACCCCATGGTCACTGACTTGAGCCTAAGGTCGCTGGCTTGAACAAGGGGTCACTTGCTCTGCTGCAGCCCCCCCCAATCAAGGCTCATATGAAAGAACAATCAATGAAAGAGCAAACAACTAAGGTGCTCCAACAAAAAATTGATGCTTCTCATCTCTCTCCCTTCCTATCTATCCCTGTCTGTCTCTGTCACATAAGAAAAAAAAAAAAAAAAGATCAGCAGGCTGATCTTTTGTAATACAAGTGATAATAGGAGACAATGTCTTTAATGTTTATTTAGAGACAGAAGTCAACATCTGTGTATAACAGTATAGCAGGCCATAAAGTAGGGCGGTTGACCCCATTGCATTCCTGAGATGGTTAAAGGGTCAAAGAAAAATAGGTAATGTACAATCTTCTTCCTGTTGAAATGGTAGATCCAAACAAGGAAGAATATCTGAGCGGGAGGTGGGTGGGTGGATTATAAAGCCCTTAAGTAGTACCAGATGTACGTTGGTGTTGGCCATTGTACCACCACTGATTAGATCAGGTGAGCACTATCAATCCCTTAAGATAAGGTGACCAACTTTTTTACAGTGAAAAGGACAAAAATAAATCGAAGAAAACAATATCGGAAAAAGAAACATTTTATTCATTGGAACAATACACTATAATATGATAAATGCATAATAAAAACATTTATATTTTATATTATAATTATGCTTACATGCCTATTAACTTTTAATAATAATTGTAAGAAAAAAGTACTCATTTAGATACAAATACGTCACATCACACACAATGGATCGACTCTGCATTGATCAAATACGGACATTTACAGATTAGTCATCCAATATCAAAAAGGAGGACATGTAGGAGGAGTTTTCCAGGGAGGACGGAACTTAAAAAGAAGGACTAGCCTCCCTAAAGGAGGACGATTGGTCACCCTACCTAAGACTGTCTTCCTCATTGCATCCTTCACTCACATGTTTGGTGTCACCTCGTCTGGGCTGCGTGGAGCTGGGTAAAAGTTCAGGGGTACAGAGAGCCCAAAGCTGAATTTGTTCGTCTGGTTTGGTTTGTTTTTCATTGTGGTTGTTGGGATGCCGTTAAGAGAAGCTCCAAAACAAACGGTGATCTTTAAACTGAGACTTAAGGCACCAGTGGGTTTGAGAAAAACTGGACCCTAAGTCCCAACCTAGCATCCTGAGGTGCGGGACCCACCGAGCACTTTCCTGGCCGGCAGTTTGGAAGCCGCCACGGTGCAGCCACGGAGGAGACACCTGCCGCCACGCTCAGGAAGGCTCCCCGTGCTGAGGTGACGGAATCTTCAGCCCCGACACCGAGAAGAGGACAGAACCCGCGGACCTAAGCCAACCGGTGCTTCCGGGTCCGCGCGGAGCGGGGGCGTGGCTCCGCGCATGCGCGGCTCACGGCCCTCCGCCGTCACCGGGCTCGGGAGGTGCCGGGAGCGCCGGGAGCGCCGGGAGCGCAGCGAGCCCCGCTTGGCGCAGGCCGGGGACTCCGGCCCTGGGGCCGGCGGGCAGAGCGGTGTGGGCTCAGCACTGAGGCGCGCGCCTTGGCTCTGCGCCCTGGCGATGCTCTGGCAGGCGGCGGCGGCCGGCGTCCCCTCTTGGCGTCAGTGGCCCGTACCCTACAAGTAAGGAGGCGGGGGTTCGCGCCCGGCCGGGGTCAGCGGGGGGGAGGGGCCGGCGCGCGGCCGCGGGGTCCGGGTCACGCTCCCGGGCAGTGGCGGCGGCGGCGGCGTCCCGCGCGGGGGAGGGCGCAGCGTAGAAAGAAGATGAGAGAGATCAGAAGTGCCCCTGCTAGCTGCGTGTCGCCTGGGGCTCTTGAGCCAGTGACGAGGTGACTTAGGCTCAGGACTGACCAGAGTGATGGAAGAAAAGGGGAGTAATGTTGTTTTATGCGTAACCTTTAGATACTTGGAATAGTGTGAGGAGACTTAATTTCGCGTTTATTGTCATACACTATCGTTCGTTCTCATGAGTGCCTAAGTGACGTTGGCAGAATTTGCAGCATGACCTTACTCATCTTGGTTCGCGGGGACTTGCCGTTTTTAGCACTGAAAGCCCTGTCTGTGTCCCGGGAATTCCCCGCTCCCTGGGTCCCCGGCAAACTGGGAAGGTGGGCGACTTCGTTGCTACATTGTCTTCAGCGTGCAGGTAAGAGTCTGGTCGTAAGTCGAGGGCGGAGACTGCAAACTTATGAAGCTGATTTCCAGCATTTGACCTAGAAGAGTATTTACTTGACCTGATACTGTCAGATGGCTAAACAGAGAAGCAAAACATGGTGTCAGCATCAGGTCTGGAGAAGGCCAGCAGCCTTGAAAACGCACAGCTACTTTGGATGACAAAAGACTGAGTTAGGAGGCAGGTTAACCCAAGTTCTGGATTCCAATGCTGCAGATCAAATCAAACTCCACCATGACTAGCTTTGTGACCTTGGGGAAGTTGCTCAGCATCTCTGTGCCCACATGTCCTGAATCAGAAAGTATGAATAAAAAGCACCTGTTACTTAAAACAGGTAGGTATACCTAAATCTTGTAATAGCATTTACCTTTGGTTTGTTGGGAGGGTTAATTTAATAAATGCCAGCTGTTGTCAAGCCTGGGTATTAGTGTATTCTGCTCACTGAATGGTTTGCACCACTTCTTGTGGGCTTGATATGCATGAAAAGAGAAGTTTGGGGTTGATGCTGGTTTTCTGAGAAATGTTAATACAATGTTCATAAGAATTAAAATTAAATATTCAATAAAACAAGGAGGAAATTATAAGTCCAAAACTACTTAAGAGCAGGATATTCAGTATGACTTATTATGTTTGTTTAAAAGTTTGAAATATTAAGTATGTGCCACCATCTGATCCCCTCAACTGAATATAAGAAAATTTATTAAGTTCACACTTAAATTATGCATTTGGAATGACCTTTGACCTTAAATAGATTTTGCTGTGGGCAGGTGAAACAGACATAGTTATGCCTTTGTTTAAACCAGGTAAGCACCTGTTACTTAAAACAGGTAGGTATACCTAAATCTTGTAAACTTTCTGAAGGTTGCTACTATTATTGGCTAATATCAAGAGTTTAACCTAAATGAAATAGGAATTTTTATTGATACATTAGGATTGGGATCTTGGATTCTTAGAGGACAGATATAAGTAGCTTTTGTCTCTTGGTTTCTCTTGTGTGTCTAATGTGGAAGATGACCAGTAAGTGTTGAACTGAGTTCAACTACAGCCCTCCTGCCATGGCCACTTTCTTTTCTTATTGCATTACTGAAGTAACCTCCTAAAACTGATGTGTCAACCTTAATTTGGCCTCTCTCCCCCAACCATCTTCTAATTTATAAAATAAGATTTCTTTTATAGTATATTCCAGGGGTCGGGAAACTTTTTGGCTGAGAGAGCCATGAACGCCACATATTTTAAAATGTAATTCTGTGAGAGCCATACAACGGCCCGTGTACATTATGCATTATCCAATAAAAATTTGGTGCTGTCCCAGAGGACAGCTGTGATTGGCTCCAGCCACCGGCAACCATGAACATGAGCGGTAGGAAATGAATGGATTGTAATACATGAGAATGTTTTATATTTTTAACGTTATTTATTTTTTATTAAAGATTTCTCTGCGAGCCAGATGCAGCCATCAAAAGAGCCACATCTGGCTTGCGAGCCCATAGGTTCCCGACCCCTGGTATATTCAGTCATATCAGATCTGCTATTTAAAATCCTTTAAGCTCACTGCTCGGTTCAACACTCCCAGGTGTAGGATTCAATGGGTGCTGCTACCTACCTCTCCTCTCACCACTTCTGCCTTGAAGCCTGAAGGCCAGACTTTTTCACCTACCAGAGACTCTTCCAGCATGTTGTGCCTCTCTTATAATACTTAGTGTTTTCTCTCCCATCTCGCACAGGGAAAAATGATTTCTCCCTCTTGTGTCCAAAGGACTCTGTATATTTCTTTGGTTTAACATCTACTACCACACTTCATTTTATTGTTTGTTTCTTTTTGTTTGTTTTTGTCCTGTTTTGTTTTGTATTTTTCTGAAGTGAGAAGCAGGGAGGCAGAGAGACTCCTGCATGTGCCTGACTGGGATTCACTTGGCATGCCCACCAGGGGGCGATGCTCTGCCCACATGGGCCGTTGCTCAATTGCAACCAGAGCCATTCTAAAGTTTGAGGCGGAGGCCATGGAGCCATCCTCAGCATCTGGGCCAGCTTTGCTCCAGTGGAGCCTTGGCTGTGGGAAGGGAAGAGAGAGAAAGAAGAGGGGGAAGGGTAGAGAAGCAGATGGGCACTTCTTCCGTGTGCCAGGAATCGAACCTGGGACATCCACACTCTGGGCCAACACTCTACCACTGAGCCAACCTGCCTGGGCCTCATTTCATTGTTCAGTGTCTTCCCAGCCCCACCCAAAGTTCCTCGAGGAAGGAAACAGCATGATAATTTTTCTTTCCCTCTTTCCTAGTATAGTGTTCTACACATAGATCCTCAATAAATATTGGTTTGAGGAATATTGGTTAATTCATAAGAAAATAGAAAACATTCTATTTCATCATAATTATCTTTGAATAATCTTAGTATATGGATTGTTTGGTAAATTAAGTTTCATTTGAAAACTATTCCTTTATTCAGTAAACGTTTGTCTACTAAATAAGATCTGGAGCTGTAAACATTTTAAGATTTGGTCCCCATCTTTAGAATTCTCACCGTGGTATGAGGGAAACAGAACAGGGAAGCATGCTGTTATCAACATGCTTTTAATGTATCATTTGCTGTTAAAGACACTGTTGGAGTTTTTTCACAGGATAAGAAATAAAATGTATATTTATACTTTATGGGCTAAGTTTCGAATGGTTTCTCTAAAAATGTTATTGACAGTGAAATTAAATTTTGGATTTTAAAATGTGCAAGAAGAAACATCCTAAATTGATGGGTTTTTCTTTGTTAGATGCTTTTCCTTCCGTCCGGCTCCAGATCCTTACTGTCAAGCTCAGTACACTTCTGTCCAACCGGCTCACCTATGCCAGTTATGAAGGGTGATGATGTCATTGAAGTCTTTCGGTTACAAGCCCCAGTATGGGAATTTAAATATGGAGACTTCCTGGCACACTTGGTAAGTGTGTGTCTTGATCTTACAGGTTTAGTTAATTATATTATGTCATTATTAAGTGGATTTGATGGAATATTTTAGATCATGTTTATTGGTTTTCCTCTTAGTGTATTTAAAATAAATAAAAAAAAATACCAAGTTTTGTGATCCTGACAATAACAAGTGCATTTGCTCGCAACCCTTTTAATATTCTGAATCTAAACCTCATTCCTATACCCAGCCCCTAGAAATTCAGAAGGGAGCAGGTTCAGAGGAACGGGCAAGGCAAGCAGGAAACCCTTCATTTGAATGCAGTGTTGAACGCGTTTTTCCTAGATTAGTTCACCATTCGAACCTCTCTCATCCCCCGGGAGGTACATGAGAGTTCCTTCCCGAGACAGTGGCATGGAGGCTTCTCACACTCATTCTAAGCTGTAAGGAGATTGTGATCATGTCCACACAGCATACATCCTTCCTATCTGAGAGGAGCTGCAGTGACCAGAGTAGATGAGGGCCTGGAATTTGAGGAGCCACCGAGTGGACAGGAAAATAGCAACATGGAAGAAGGAACAGAGGTTCTAGTTGATAGGCAGTTGGGACGTATCACATTTTCTCCCTCTGCTTCCTGGACCAGTGGTTGCTTCACGAGTACTTTTTATATGTGTATGATCTTCACAGAGAATATTATGCATGATGCCATTGGATTCAAGAGTACTTTAACTGGCAAGAACTACACAATGGAATGGTATGAACTTTTCCAACTGGGAAACTGCACATTTCCTCGTCTCCGACCTGAAATGAATGCCCCATTCTGGTGTAGTCAAGAGGCTGCCTGCTTTTTTGAAGGAATTGATGATAATCACTGGAAGGAAAATGGGACATTAGTTCAAGTAGCAACGATATCAGGTAAGTTTCAAATTTATGGCAGTATTTGATGATTGCATCAGTGTCTAAATGATAGAAATTATTTTCATTGAGACATTTCAGTAATGTTCTACTTCAGCGATTTTCAACCAGTGTGCCACAAGAATTTTTAGAACATGCAGTACCTGACTATATAGTCAGTGATACTGCCCTCTGTTAGATGACCAAATAAAAAATTGACAATAGCCAACACAACGGTAGCTGTCCAGTGTGAATGAATCAAAATTATATCTTTTATTGTGTGTGAGATTGACAAAAAAAATATTTGTTTTTTGATGTGCCACAGAATTTTAGTAATTAGTTTATCTGTGCCATGAGATGATAAAGGTTGAAAATCACTGCTCTGTTTTATAGGTGTCAATTTATAACATGTACTTCTGGAACAACCAACCTTAGGCCCAAACTGTTACTCATGAAAATCTTTACCCATAGGTGGTGATGAGTAGCTTATCTCCTCTATTCTCCTGGCAAAAATGAATGAAATAATAAAACATTTTGCACAGTTTAGTTGGACTTTTTTTTTTTTTTTTTTGTATTTTTCTGAAGCTGGAAACGGGGAGAGACAGTCAGACTCCTGCATGCGCCCGACCGGGATCCACCTGGCACGCCCACCAGGGGGCGATGCTCTGCCCCTCTGGGGCATCGCTCTGTTGCGACCAGAGCCACTCTAGTGCCTGGGGCAGAGGACTAGGAGCCATCCCCAGCGCCCGGGCCATCTTTGCTCCAGTAGAGCCTCGCTGCGGGAGGGGAAGAGAGAGACAGAGAGGAAGGAGAGGGGGAGAGGTGGAGAAGCAGATGGGCGCTTCTCCTGTGTGCCCTGGCCGGGAATCAAACCCGGGACTTCTGCACGCCAGGCCGACACTCTACCACTGAGCCAACAGGCCAGGGCCTGAACTTTTTAATAAGAGGGAAATGCATAAAATGCCCCAAAAATATAATTGATTAAAGGACCTGTTAACTGTACCTGGAAAAGGCTTTTAGAGATAGTACATTAAAATGTTTTTGTGCTGAGAAAATATAATAGCCACCACTCATAGACTTACTCTGGGCCTGGCAGAGTGCTTTACATGTACCACATTTGTCACCACAGCAGCCCCCTGAGATAGGTGCTATTATTTTCCGCATTTTACAGATGGGAAAACTGAGGCACAAAGAGGTGAAAGCCCCATAACAAAGGGAATAGGAATCCATCTTTGGGAGTCAAGCCCTATTGACCATTTTCTTAACTACATTGCTTCCCAAAGCATATATAATCTCATGCATTTGAGGCCTTTTGAGCAATTTAAATAATTTATCCATGAGATGTTCTGTTCTTTTGGATGTATTTGGAAGTTGCTGAAACAGTTGGACTTCTGCTGCATGTGTTCCAGTTAGTTAGTGATAAAGAAAGGAAACTGGTTATATGACCTTGGTCACATTTTATCTTACTGACTCATTGCCTCATGATAGAATGGGGATGAGGCTACCACTACTTTTAAAGGTAGGGAGCTTGCCCATATCATTTACAGGGCTCTACAGTATAAATTGTTCTCCACCAAAGTGGAAACAATAAAAGCACTGTTTGTGATAAGAATTATTCAACGAACCACAGGACTTGAGAAATTATCATGCTTTCTGCTTGTATAGCTCCTTACAAAGCATTTTGGAGTATGTCCCACAATTTTTCTTGCTTTCTTTTTCTCTTTTGTCTCTGAATACAAGATTTGTTGAGTGTAGTGAAAGACAGCTTCTACATGTGTATAATTTGACTGTAGCTTAAGTGATTTTAGAATTAGTATATATCTATAAGGCTTCTCTTTATACAGCTATTATACCTAACGTCTACAATTCAGAAATGCCTTGTGCTTTGAACATGGAATAAAAATTGGCTGAGCTTGGATTCCTATTTTAAGATGCAGGTTTGGAAGATTATATGATTCAATGAATTTGTCCATTTCATCTAGGTTGTCTAGTCTTTTGGCGTACAGTTCTTCATAGTATTTTCTTACAATATTTTGTATTTCTGTTGTGTCAGTTGTTATTTCTCCACTCTCGTTTCTAATTTTATTTGAGTCCTCTCTCTTTTTTTCTTGGTGAGTCTCGTTAAAGGTTCATCGATCTTGTTTACCTTTTCAAAGAACCAGCTCCTGGTTTCATTGATCCTCTGTATTGTTTCTTTAGCCTCTATGTCATTTATTTCTGCTCTGATCTTTATTATTTCCTTCCTTCTACTAGCTCTGGGTTTTACTTGCTGTTCTTTTTCTAGTTCTTTTAGTTGTTTTTTTTTTTGTTTTTTTTTTTTGGTTTTTTTTTCTGAAGCTGGAAACAGGGAGAGACAGTCAGACAGACTCCCGCATGCGCCCGACCGGGATCCACCCGGCACGCCCACCATGGGGCGACGCTCTGCCCACCAGGGGGCGATGCTCTGCCCCTCCGGGGCGTCGCCATGTTGCGACCAGAGCCACTCTAGCGCCTGGGGCAGAGGCCACAGAGCCATCCCCAGCGCCCGGGCCATGTTTGCTCAAATGGAGCCTTGGCTGCGGGAGGGGAAGAGAGAGACAGAGAGGAAAGCGCGGCGGGGGGTGGAGAAGCAAATGGGCGCTTCTCCTGTGTGCCCTGGCCGGGAATCGAACCCAGGTCCTCCGCACGCTAGGCTGACGCTCTACCTCTGAGCCAACCGGCCAGGGCTTTTTTCTAGTTCTTTTAGATGCAGGGTTAAGTTGTTTATTTGAGCTTTTTCTAGCTTCTTGAGGTATGCCTGTAATGCTATAAACTTCCCTCTCAGGACTGCTTTTGCTGTGTCCCATAAATTTTGAGTTGATGTATGCTCATTATCATTTGTTTCTAGGAATTTTTAAATTTCTTCTTTGATCTCAATGTTAACCCATTCATTGTTTAATAACGTGCTATTTAGTTTCCAAGTGTTTGTATGTTTTTCAATTTTTCTATTGTGGTTGATTTCTAGTTTAATGCCATTGTGATCAGAGAAAGTGCTCGATATGATTTCAATCTTCTTAAATTTGTTGAGCCCGCTTTTGTGCCCTAACATGTGGTCTATTCTAGAGAATGTACCATGAGCGCTTGAAAAGAATGTATATTCTGCTGTTTTAGGGTGAAAGGTTCTGAAGATATCTATTAAATCGAGTTGATCTAATATGTCCTTTAAGTCTGCTGTTTCTTTGTTAATTTTCTTTCTTGAGGATCTATCTAATGATGTTAAGGGGTGTAAGGCCAGGAGCCACCATCGTGGCCATTCACATGCAGGTTCCCATTGGATTCGGGCAGACGATAAAGAAATGGCGGAGTCAGAGGATGGGGGGCCATCCTATTTATTGGTGTCTCACCAAGACAGGCAAACCACAAAAGAAGATAAGGGAAAAGCAGAAAACCAGCTCTTCCCATGAAGGGCAAGGGATCAGGGGAGCCCCTGCAATTGTGATAGCAGGAACTGTGTGTCCAAGCTCCTGGTCTGTCCCACTTTATAGTGTAGAAAACCAAAATCCCTTAATCCAATATACAAACAAGGAAGTCTCCAATACAAAGTCACTTATCCAAGGCATAATTGGATTCCTCATGAGAGTGCACCACCCAGATCATACAATCAGTCAAGGGTGTGGGGAAAAGCTTAGTCCCAAAACCAAACCTCAGGCTACAACAACCTGGCCTGCTTATAGCCTGTCCCCCACACCTACTATAAGTCACAAGCGAGCAAACATATATATCATATTTACAAACTTATTTGACCAACATTCCACCCCTTTTGCTCGCTTTACAATCTAAACCACAGGCATCTTTCATGATGGTCACTGTGCAAGGAGTAGGATACATTGCATAAACAGAAATAGTACCAACTACAGCAATAGGATTAACAGATCAAAAACTATGGGCAAAATGAGAGAGCTGTCAGTGGCACCAAGAGAGGCAAATCTTTTCCCTCTGGCAGAATACAGGCCAGAGTTTTGTCTGCAGACAGCAGACACCAGAGGCCGCCCTGAGCGGGCATACCAAACCTTATTGGCCAATACACCAGCATCTGCTGGTTCTATGTGTAGTAAAATAGGGGAACTCATTATTGGCCATAAAGAAATTACAAAGGTGCCCTTCAAAATGCTGTCCCCTTGAGCACTCAAGGGATAATACACTTCTACCTTAGGTGGCCAGGTGCTGGTTGCCCAAGGAGTTAACTGGAGGTCCACCTCTAACCCCTTTCCCCATGGTGCCAACAAGGCCACCCATCTCAGATGGGGGGCCTGTACAGTCCAGGGCCAAGTCCATTGAAGCCGTTGTCCTTTAAGAAGGGCTGTTGGAGCAGGCAAGAGCACGTTGCCCTGCTGTCTGAAACCTGGCTTGAGTAAAATGTCCTTGGTGTGTATCTGCAACTGAATAGGGGCAGCTGTCCGATGCAGGAGGGCCTCTACTGGAGCTGGGCTTCCCCGTCGAGGTCGCTCATTCAAAATCCGAAGTACTGTCCATAAGCGGCGTGTCCATCCAGTAAGAGAGCCGGTGCCCACCTCCTGTCGCAGTCCCTGCTTTAAGAGTCCATTATAACGCTCAATGATACCAGCAGCCTAGGGGTGGTAGGGAACATGGTACTTCCAGTCCACCCCCAGCTTTTGAGCCCATTGCCTCACCGCTGAACCAGTGAAGTGGGTACCATTGTCACTTTCAAGGATCTTATTTGACCAACAAGGGGGTATTGAAATCCCTACTATTATAGTATTGCTGTTGATCTCGCCCTTTAAGTCCATCAAAGTCTGCTTTATATATTTAGGTGCTCCTATATTAGGTGCGTAGATATTTATAATGGTTATATCTTCCTTTTGGATTGCTGCCTTTATCATTATGTAGTGACCTTCTTTATCTCTAACTATGGTCTTTGTTTTAAAATCCATTTTGTCTGATATAAGTACTGTTACCCCAGCTTTTTTTTTCATTTCCATTTGCGTGAAATATTTTTTTCCATCCTTTTATCTTCAGTCTGTGTGCATCTTTTGATTTAAGGTGTGTCTCTTGTAGACAGCATATGTATGGGTCCTGTTTTCTTATCCACGCAGCTACCCTTTGTCTCTTGATCAGATCATTTAATCCATTAACATTTAAGGTTATTACTTATATGTAATTGTTTATTGCCATTTTTTTCTTTAAAACTGTATTCCTCTTTTGCTATATTCTTTTTTTCCTTTGATCTGTTTACAACAGGTCCCTTAGCACTTCTTGCAGCCTTGGTTTGGTTGCAGTGAAATCCTTGAGTTTTTTTTTTTTTATCTGTAAAGCTTTTTATTTCTCCTTCAATTTTAAATGATAGCCTTGCTCGATAAAGTAGTCTTGGTTGTAGGTTCTTGTTCTGCATTACTTTGAATATTTCTTGCCATTCCCTTCTGGCCTCAAGTGTTTCTGTTGAGAAGTCAGAAGTCATCCTTATGGGGGCTCCTTTGTATGTGATAGTGTTTTTTTCTTTAGCAGCTTTTAATATTTTCTCTTTATCTTTTAGCTTTGGTACTTTAATTATGATGTGTCTTGGTGTTGGTTTCTTTGGGTTTCTCCTTAATGGAGTTCTCTGTGCTTCCTGAACATGTGAAATGTTTTCCTGCCTTAATTGGGGGAAGTTTTCCGCTATAATATGCTTGAACAAAGTCTCTATCCCTTGTTCTTTCTCTTCTTCTTCAGGAACCCCTATGATGCGGATGTTATTTCTCTTCATGTTGTCACAAAGCTCTCTTAGAGTTTCCTCAGACTTTTTGAGTCTCTTTTCTTTTTTCTGCTCTGCTTTCGTGCCTTTATTTATTGTGTCCTCTAACTCACTGATTCGATTCTCTGCTTCATCCATCCTGCTTTTAATTCCTTCCATTGTATTCTTTATTTCAGATATTGTATTTGTCATTTCTGACTGATTCTTTTTTTATTATTTCAATGTCCTTTTTTATATTTGTTATCTCTTTATTTAGATTTTCGTAATGGCCATCTATGGTTGTTCTAATATCTTTGAGCATCCTAACAATCATTATTTTAAACTCTGCATCTGGTAATTTGGTTATATCTGATTCACTTAGGTTCTTTTCTGGGGATTTCTCTTGGTTTATTTGTGTTGTATTTCTCTGCCTCCGCATTTTCTCTTCACGGGAGTGGCAGTGATCACGTGCTTGGGTGCTCAAGGGTTGGTGGCCTTGGCCCCGCCTCCGTGTTTGACATTATGCTCCGTCCTGAGGGCACTGGCGAGCACCTTTGCTCAGCTGTGGGTCTCCGCCTGTTTCCGAGCTTTCGCCCTGCCCTTGTAGGAGGATCCCACTCAAGGAACAGCTGCTAGCCTTGGCTCTACTGCCAGGCAGGGCTGTGTGCCCAAGCTCAGCTCTGTAGCAGAACTCTGCCTCTTCTGGGCTTTTGGCTCCAGCCCTGTGGGAGGAGCCGGCTACCAAGTCAGACCGCAAGTCTGGGTTGCAAGGGCAGGGCAGGGCTTTGCTCCTCTGCCCTTGCTCCAGGCCTGGTCTCCACCCTTTCCGGGGTTCCCGCCCTTCTCCCGGAGGCTGGATTACAGGCTGCCAGCAGCTGAGCTTGACCGCTTTTGCACGCCCCCTTCTCCCCAGCCGGGCAAGATTGAGCTCACACCTGAGCCCAGTAGTGGCCAGCCGGCTTCCGCCCCTGCCAGCAGAACTGCGCTTTTGTCTCCCGCTGCCGCCCGCTCTCCGGTGCGCCCTCAGCCGCCTGGGTGGGGGCGTTGCAGCTCGGACCCTAAGACTCACTACTGTAGACCCGAAAGCTCCCTCCTTCTATGCGACTCTGCTCTGAATTCCGCGGGGGAGCTTGTTTGGCTGCTCTTCTTCCCTTTGCTGGTATTGCTGTTTCCGGGGGAAATATTCACTTCAGCTTTGGGGAGTGACTCGTCCCAGGGGTTAGGGTGGCTATCTCCCAAAATGTTTCTCCCTATGCCTCCTAGATTATACTCTCTTCCTGTTACTGTGGTCCTCTCCTCTCTCCCCCCGTCCTCAGGAGCCCCAGGTGATTGTTTTTGAGAGATGTTCTGCGCGGTCCCTTTAAGAAGGATCCTGGGTCTGAGAAATCAGACTCTCTCACAAACAGTATCCTGACTTGTTTCCAGCTAAATACTGTCCTTAAGCCTCTTCTGGGCTCTGGGGCTGCAGGCTGTGGCTTTGTTCCTGGGGCTCAGGACCCTTTCCCCTCTACTAAACTCACTTCCCGCCACCCGAGTCTCTCTCTGCTGCCGTTCACTCCGAGGAGCTGGGCAGCCCTCTCCGTGTTTCCGCTTTTCCTACCAGTCTCGGTGTGGCTTCTTCAGTGTTCCTTGGTTGAAGAGTCCTCTTAGTTTCTATGTATAGCTTCTTAAAGAACCTAGTTCAGGTTCCTTTTTATCCCTTGTTTTTAAAGAAGTCCTAACAGTTCTTGTAATACTAGCCTGGTGGTGATGAAGTCCTTTAGCTTTTTCTTGTCAGAGAAGTTCTCTATTTCTCCTTCAATTTTAAATGATAGAAAGCTGAATAGAGTTGTATTGTTTGTAGGTCCTTGCTTTTCAGCACTTTGAATATTTTGTGTCAGTCCATTCTGGCCTAAAATGTTGCTATTGAGCCTGACCAGGAGGTGGCACAGTGTATAGAGTGTCACATTGGGATGCAGAGGACCCAGGTTGAAAACCCCAAGGTTGCTGGCTTCAGTGTGAGCTCATCCGGTTTGAGCACGGGTTTACCAGCTTGAGCATGGGGTCACTGGCTTGAATGTGGTATCATAGACATGAGCCCATGGTCGCTAATTTGAGCCCAAAGGTCACTGGATTGAAGCCCAAGGTCACTGGCTTGAGCCCAAGGTCACTGGCTCAGTTGGAGCCCCCTAGTCAAAGCATATCTGAGAAAACAATCAATGAATAACTAAGGTGCCAAAACAAAGAATTGATGTTTCTCATCTCTCTCCCTTCCTGTCTATCTGTCCTTATCTGTCTCTCTGTCTCTGTTAAAAAAAAAAAAAGTTGCTGTTGATAAATAAGCTGGCATGGTGTTTTGTTTGTTTATTTGTTTGCTTTTTATTTTAGTGAGAGAGACAGAGACAGACAAACAGGAAGAGAAAGAGAGATGAGAAGCATCAACTTGTAGTTGCAGCACTTTGATTGTTCATTGATTGCTTCTCAATTATGATGTGTCTTATTGTGGGCCTTTTTAAGATTCTCAGCACTTCCTGGACTTGTATGTCTTTTTTCTTTACCAGTTTAGGAGTGTTTCCAGCCATTATTTTCTCAAATAAGTTTTCAGTCCCTTGTGCTCTCTCTTCTCCTTCTGATACCCTATGAAGCAAGTGTTGGTATGCTTGATGTTGTCTTAGGGGTCCCTTAAACTATCCTAATTTTAAAAAGTCTTTTTCTTTCTATTGCTATAGTTTGGGTATTTTCTGTTACTTCATCTTTCAAATCACTGATTCGATCCGCTGCTTCATCTAATCTGCTGTTTATTCATTCCAGTGTATTCTTCATTTCAGTTAAGGTATTCTTAATTTCTGACTGGTTCTTTTAAAATAATTTCTATTATGATTATAAGGTGACCAATCATCCTCCTTTAGGGAGGACAGTCTTTCTTTTGTAAGTTTCATCCTCCCTCAAAAAGTGTCCTCCTACATGTCCTCCTTTTTGATATTGGAAGACTAATCTGTAATGTCCATATTTGATTGATGCAGGGTCGATTCATTGTGTGTGATGTGACATATTTGTATCTAAATGAGTACTTTTTTCTTACAATTATTATTAAAAATTAATAGGCATGTAAGCATAATTACAATATAAAATATTACAAATGTTTTTATTATGCATTTATCATATTATAGTGTATTATTATTGCAATGAATAAAATGTTTCTTTTATTTACAATATTGTTTTCTTCCATTTATTTTTGTCCTCCTTTTCATTGTAAAAAAAATTGATCACCTTAATGATTAGAATTTTGTTGGGTAGATAAAACGTATTATGCTCACTTTGTTAAAGATGACACTGCCCACGAGGAGACTGTCGCCCAGGTGATATTAATGTGTGTTGGGGTGGGCTAAAGGCAGGCAGAATCCTTGTAGCCTGGGGCTTGGTTTTGGGATTAAGCCTTTCCTACCCTTTTTGATGTTGGGCGGTACAATCCAATCATGCCTCAGAGAAGTGACTTTGTTTTAGAGACTTCCCTGTTTTGTATATTGGATTAAAGGTTTGGATTTCTACACTATAAAATGGGGGCAGATCAAGAGCTTGGTCTCTTGGTTCCTGAGATTAGAGGAGAGAGCAGAGCAGAGAGCAGAAGGAGGCCATGTGGAGTAGGCCAGGAAAAGCAGCCAAGATGGCAGAGTGCTGTGTGAGATGCCAGTTTGTGTAGAGTTTGTATCTAGGATAAGGAAGGAGATGGGGAACTGAGGAGAATAAGGCTGGTGAGCTAGAAACCTTTGATTCTAGGAAACTCGGATAAGTCATTAGCTTTGTGAGCACTGAATGTGAGTGGGTTTTGGAGCCCAGTGTATGTTTTTACTTGCCCGCCGGGTGCAAGCTAGGATTAAAGATTATGGCGCACCAGTTTGTGGTTCCATTGTTTCTTTACCGACTGTCCAAATCCAATGCGAACCTGCATGGGCCGGGCAGTCGTGATGGTAGCCCTGCCTACTGGCTTTACAAATTTCTTTGTTGAAATTCTCACTAACATTATCCCTCCTTCCCTAAGTCCTTTAAAGCATCCTTAAAACCAGTGTTTTAAACTGTCTGGCAGATTCCTTGCCTCCATCTTATTTAGTTCCTTTTCTGGAGATTTCTCCTGTTTTTTCATTTGAGACATATTTCTTTTTCTCCCTATTTTGGCTGTGTGGTTGAAAAAAAAAGTTTTTTTAATAAATCAAGATGTGGCCAGGAGCTGAACTTGACAAGCTCAGGGAAAACCTACACAGTGACCATGTGAACTCAGGGAACTAAAGTAAACTCAGAATAGACTGAGTCAAACCTTTCTAACTAAAACCAGTTTATGGTGGGTAGTCATGTCCTAGGGAAGAACTTTCTCTAAACAGAGGTTAATGCTTGCTTTTACTCAAGCCTGTCTCCTGTCTTTTGCATCTATGATAATGCATCGATAATGCACCTGATAAGATGCCTTTGGAATGTAAAGTCATCTTCTTTCTCCATCAGACAGAAGCCAATGGACCTCTCATTGTTATTGTTATGTAAACTATTAACTGTTAACTGTCCTACTCCTGCTTGTGTAAATGTTTTGACAATATATACATTTTCACTGTTATACAATCCCAGAGATTTCCCCTCTTTGCTTTCTCCCACTTCCCTAATTTATCACCATTCAATTTTATGTAATCCCCTTGTGAATTCCCCTTTGATCCTAGTGTATAAAATAAATGATGAAACTGCCTTTTGGCGGAACATTTTCTCAATCTGTTGAGCCTTTACTTCCTGGCAATTGTTGACAATTTGGCTCAAATAAACTCATAAAAATTCTTATAGATTGGAAAGTTATTTTTTCATTGACAGCTGCCTCTCTGCATTTGTTACCATATATTATGTAGATCTGCTCATTCTCCTTGCTCAGTCTTAGTGGGGTGTCCTTATGTAACAGGTGTTCTGGGGGGCCCAGTGCCACAGTCTTGTTCACCTGAGCCAGGTGCTCCAGGAGTGTTCCTCCTGTGGGTTGTGTGTGCCCTCCTGCTGAGCCTTTACTGCTGTTGGCACATCAGTGCATGGCATTGACCCTCATGCTGGCTGTGTGTAGATTGGCCACAATGACAGAATCTTACAGAGTGCTATTCATCCCAGTGGGCTCTGGTGACTGATGAGATATTCCTTTGTGTGTGTGTGCTTGTGGAGCTAATTGCATGGTGCCTTGCTGTGTATGAAGCCAGCTACGAGGTGTGTTGGTCTGGGGGTGGCTTGGATGGGACTCCTAGTATAGGTCATGTCAGATGTTGCCACTAACTGGCCTGGGGCTACCTGTTAGAAGCTACAAAGCAATCCACATTTGCTGGGCCTGCATGCACATGGAGGGGCTACGTACATAGCAAACCAAGGGTTTTGGCTGCCACCAGTACCAGGCCTGCAGTCTGTCAACAAAAGGCCTAAGGCCTGGCCAGCACTTATTCTGTGTTGTTTTGTTGATGAACACCATTCTGACTGGTGTGAGGTGATATCTCATTGTAGTTTTAATTTGCATTTCTCTAATGATTAGTGATGTTGAGCATTTTTTCATATGCCTATTGGCCATCGGTATGTCCTCTTTAGAGAAGTGTCTATTCATTTCTTTTGCCCATTTTTGGATTGGATTGTTTGTCTTCCTAGTGTTGAGTTTTACAATTTCTTTATAAATTTTCGTTATTAAGCCCTTATCAGACATATTGTCGAATATGATTCCATACATAGATGGGACATAAAAATGAGACTCATAGACATGAACACAAGTGTGATGATTACAAGGGGGAGGAGAAAAAGGGGTGGGGGGAGGGGAGGGGCACAAAGAAAACCAGACAGAAGGTGACGGAAGACAATTTGACTTTCGGTGAGGGGTATGAAACATAATCAAATGTCAAAATAACCTGGAGATGTTTTCTCTGAACATATGTACCATGATTTATCAATGTCACCCCATTAAAATTAATAAAAAAAAAAAAATCAAAACACTTTAAAAAAAAAAAGGCCTAAGGCCTGAGACCTGCATGCTGCTGCCTGTAAGGCTTAGCCACTGAAAGAGCTGGGGAAAATGTGAGTTGGGTGAGGCAGGGTCTCAGAGAGTCAACAACTGGGGCAAGTCTTGTTTACCGGTGTAAAGCCAGTAGCCGGGGCCAGGGCCACCACTATCAAAGCAGCCTGGCCCATGAAGGTTCGCATTGGATTCTGACAGTCGGTAAAGAAACAATGGAGCCAAACACTGATAGGCCATTTTCTTTAATCCTAGCTTGTACCCGGCGGGCAAGTAAAAAATACACTGGGCTCCAAAACCCACTCACATTCAGTGCTCACAAAGCCACTGACTTATCCGAGTTTCCTAGAATCAAAGGTTTCTAGCTCACCAGCCTTATTCTCCTCAGTTCCCCATCTCCTTCCTTATCCCAGATACAAACTCTGCACAAACTGGCTTCTCATTCAACACTCCGCCATCTTGGCTGCTTCTCCTGGCCACATGGCCTCTTTCTGCTCTCTGCTCTGCTCCCTCTGCTCTCTCATGCTAATCATCCCAGAAATCAAGAGAGCAAACTCTCGTTCTGCCCCCATTTTATAGTGTAGATCCAAAACCTTTAATCCAATATACAAAATAGGGAAGTCTCTAATACAAAGTCACTTCTCTGAGGCATGATTGGATTGTACCACCCCACATCAAAAAGGGTGGGAAAGGCTTAATTCCAAAACCCAGCTCCAGGCTACAAGGATTCTCAACACACATTAATATCACCTGGGCGATGGCCTCACATGGGCAGCGCTATTTTTAACAAAGTGAGCATAATACATTTTATCTGCCCAACAACCGGGTAAATACAGACTCAGATTTGACACCAGTGCTGGGCCTGAAGTCACTCAGCAAAAGTCTCAGATTACATGGAGGCCAGCTGCCACCCACCTGGGGCATGTGGACTTTTGAGGTGGGGCCAGATTTCAGGCAGTCATCATGGTAGAACTAATAGAGGTCGCCAGGCTAATGCAGATTCAGATTTGGTCATGTTGGGTGAGGGCTCAACACAGGAACAATGGTGGCCCTCTCTCCAGCGTTATCCTCTGTATGTCTCTGGCACCCCCCCAACCCAAGCCACTGTACCTCTGCCAGAGCCCAAGGTGAGTACCTGAAAGCAAAACTCTTTGTGCTGACCCTTTAAGAGGATGCCTGAGTTTCCAGCAGCCTTGCATCTCACCTGGACTTTTCACAGCGAAACATGTGGCCTCCTCTTCCTGGCACTGGCATTTCAGGCTGGGGAGCCCAGCACAGGGCTGAGACTTCTTGCATCTCCAGGGGGAACCTCTCTGTAAAGCCAGGAGCTACGGCCAGGGCCACTATCACAGCAGCCTTCTGGCTCATGCAGGTTCGCATTGGATTCGGACAGTCGGTAAAGAAACAAAGGAGCCAAAAACTGATGGGCTGTCATCTTTAATTCTAGCTTGCACCCGGCGGGCAAGTAAGAATACACACTGGGCTCCAAAACCTAGTCACATTCAGTGCTCACAAAGCTAATGACTTATCCGAGTTTCCTAGAATCAAAGGTTTCTAGCTCACCAGACTTATTCACCTCTGTTCCCCATCTCCTTCCTTATCCCAGATACAAACTCTACACAAACTGGCATCTCACTCAGCACTCTGCCAGCTTGGTTGCTTCTCCTGGTCTCCTCCACGTGGCCTTTCTCTGCTCTCCTCTGCTCTCTCTTCTAATGATAATCTCCCAGGAACCAAGAGCCCAAGCTCCCGTTGTACCCCTATTTTATAGTGTAGCTTCACAACCTTTAATCCAATATACAAAATAGGGAAGTCTCTACTACAAAGTCACTTCTCTGAGGCATGATTGGATTGTACCGCCCCACATCAAAAAGGGTGGGACAGGCTTAATCCCAAAACCAAGGCTACAAGGATTCTGCTTGCCTTTAGCCCACCCCAACACACATTAATATCACCTGGGTGACGGCCTCCTTGTGTTATCTTTAACAAAGTGAGCATAATACATTTTATCCGCCCAACACTCTCCAGTTGCGATAACCCTCTGGATTCTCTCCCATCACACTTGAGTACACGGCCAGCCCATTTCACGCCTCCACCCTTCCTACCAGTCTCAACACGGCTTCTTCTTTACAGGCTTTGTTAGAGGATTCTGTTAAGCTAGTCTTCAGAAGGTTATCCAGATTGATTATTCTATAATTTAGTGATAACTTTTATGTGGTCATAAGAGGAGATGGGTGCAACATCTACCTCCTCCATCATCTTACCAGAACCTGATTGTTTCCAGTTTTTAACTGTATAAGCAAGGCTATAAATTTTATTTAATTTATTATCTTTTTTTTTTTGCCAACCTTTTCATACATCCATGCTTATTTCCTTAGGATAAGTTTTTAGAGGTGTAATGCTTAAAGGAGTGAACATTTTTCTAATTTTAACATAGTGTTCCTGAAGATCCCAAGTTCAACTGCTCACTGCTCGAAAGACAAAACTTGAGAAACAAGTGTTGGGTGGAAACGAAAGGTTGCTTTCTTCAGGAAGTCAACAGCCTGGAAATGTGGTGGACTAATGTCCAAAGACCATCCCTAAAGTTCCGAACCAAGCAGGAGAGTTCTAATGGGAGGAAAGGCAGCAACTAGCAGAGCTACATGCTGGCCCACCCAAAGCCAGTGTGCAGTTAATCATTTTCCTGGTTACTCTAGACTTAATTACATCAGGGCTCCTATTCTTCTTTGTGGTCATTACCTCCCTGGAGACTTATGGTTCCTCAAAATAAGCTTAGTTGGGAAGTGTTGAAATGGTAGAAATTTTAGGGTCAGAACAAAAAAAAATGTTGGAGAGGAGTGAAGGGTATAAAAGGCAATCACACAGAAAACTACTTACTCCTTGGATTCACTCCTGAGATAAGTCCCTCTTTAGACCATGAAGCTCAAGGTATTGTTACATTTTATGTGCTTTATTTAAACTGCTTTTCTAGCTTACCCCCTCATTTCTCCGTTTCCTCGGTTGCCCTCTCCTTTTAAGAACTACCTTCTTCTACTTCAAAAATGTCACTTCACTGTTTCTCATAGCCTCGGGGCTATCTAATCAACTGCATCCTGTTTTCTATCACTGTTTTACCACAATAGACATGATTCTGTAGTATAAAATTAGGAAGAAAATGAATCATTTTAAGTTCATTGAATGTTAACCTCCTAGGTCTTGTTATATGTCAATTTTGGCATTGCCAGATCGCATTTCTAATCATCTGTTTACTGTCCTTAGTCCCACAGAGAAGATAAGCTGTTTGCAGCAAGGACCATTACAGTTTTGTTTGCTATTCTAGAGACCTTAGCACAGTGCCAGAATCATAGTAAGAACTTACGAATATTGATTAAATGACTGCATGTTTTGCCTTATTTTATACATTATCACAGTATTTTACTAAAAAGAGATATAAATAGCAGGAGAAAGTCAAGACCAACATAGTATCTTAGAAATAGGTGGGCACAAGTCTACAGACAGCTAGGTAGCTGCATGTTTATTTATTCACGTTCCCTTCTTTAGGGCCCAAGAAGAGGACATTTGCTCTTGCGACATGGGTGTGGTTGTCAGGGGATCTCCATTGTACCCCACACTTTTTATAAACACCTACTTTCATAAGTCAGTAGCACAACGGGTCATGTGCATGATCGCCACGATCACCTTCCAGGCTTCATGCTGGCGCCGCACCAACACCTGCTCCCCAGGACTACACGTCTTCCCATCGGGCACCCCCAGGTCAGATCGAACCCTGAAGAGATGAACAACCCATCACTAAATGCCTCCTCCTGCGGGAACTGTGATGAGAGGCTGAAAAGAGGCAGTTTCCACAGGCAAGAGAAGTGAAGGCAGAAATTAATGAATGGGACTACATCAGACTAAGAAGTTTTTGCTCAGCAAGAGAAACTGATAACAAAATAAACAGACAGCCAACTAAATGGGAAATGATATTTTCCAACAACAGCTCAGATAAGGGCCTAATATCCACAATATACAAAGTACTCATAAAACTCAACAACAAACAAACAAATAATCCAATAAAAAAATGGGAAGAGGACACGAACAGATACTTCTCCCAGGAAGAAATACAAATGGCCAACAGATATATGAAAAGATGCTCATCTTCGTTAGTTATTAGAGAAATGCAAATCAAAACTGCAATGAGATACCACCTCACACCTGTTAGATTAGCTATTATTAACAAGACAGGTAATAGCAAATGTTGGAGAGGCTGTGGAGCAAAAGGAACCCTCATTCACTGTTGGTGGGAATGTAAAGTAGTGCAACCATTATGGAAGTAAGTATGGTGGTTCCTCAAAAAACTGAAAATAGAACTACCTTATGACCCAGCAATCCCTCTACTGGGTATATATCCCAAAACCTCAGAAACATTGATACGTAAAGACACATGCAGCCCCATGTTCATTGCAGCATTGTTCACAGTGGCCAGGACATGGAAACAACCAAAAAGCCCGTCAATAGATGACTGGATAAAGAAGATGTGGCACATATACACTATGGAATACTACTCAGCCATAAGAAATGAGGACATCGGATCATTTACAGCAAAATGGTGGGATCTTCATAACATTATACGAATTGAAATAAGTAAATCAGAGAAAACCAGGAACTGCATTATTCTATATGTAGGTGGGACATAAAAGTGAAACTAAGAGACATTGATAAGAGTGTGGTGGTTTCCGAGGGAGGGGGGAAAGGGACAGGAAAAGGGGAAGGGGGAGGGGAGGGGCACAAAGAAAACTAGATAGAAGGTGACAGAGGACAATCTGACTTTGGGTGATGGGTATGCAACATAAGTGAATGACAAGATAACCTGGAGTTGTTATCTTTGAATATATGTATCCTGATTTATTGATGTCGCCCCATTAAAAATAAAATTATTAAAAAAATAAAAAATAAAAATAAATAAAAAATAAAAGAAGAAAAGAGGCAGTTTCCTTAGAACAAGGAATTCGACCAGTACTAGAAATTGTTTTACTTGGCAATTATCAAACCAGTTCTCTTTCATCCTTCCCTCTCTCTGTCTCTAAATATGTTTCCCCAGATTTTTAGCAGGATGAAAATCAAAGTTGTTGTTATTCCTTCTTTTAATCAGAAACTTCTGAGCCAGCAGCCTTTCTCTCCCCCCAGCGACCTCCCTCCTGCTTTCTCCCACTCCAGATCATTCACCTCTCTAACAAAGCTTCAGAGACATAAAATGTGGCCAGACCATGAACTTTGAACATGGCAGTGTTTTCCTGACTCGATAATCTGGAGACTGAAAATGTGGGTAGTCAGTAGACAGGTTGAAGAGCTTTCAGCTGGTCACTGATTGCATCTCTGTGTCTCTGTCTATGCACTCACTGAACATCTTATTGCAAACATAGAATCCTGTCCTGTTCTTCCAAAGCTTCTAATGCTGAGGAGGGTCTAATTCTGGAGGTCTGGAGTGGGGACCAGAAATGTTCAGTTTCAACAAGAACCCCATGTGTTTCTGAAGTTCCTCTGACCACACTTCAAGAAACAGGGGCTTACTAACTAGCTGCACCAGTTTTGGCATTAGACCCACAGGGCTTTGTGTTCAGATTCCATCATTGAAAAACCCGTGTTAACTTAGTGATTTCACCTTTCTTGGTCTTGGTCTCTTCACCGGCAAAGTAAGACAAGAAATATCTACCTAGAGACTTGTGGGTGTTAAATGGATACTGTATTTTAAAAGGTTAGCACAATACCTGGCACGAACTTAAAATGGCTATTGCCAGCGGTCTGAATGCACTCCTGCCCCACCCAGGTGTGCCTGCTTTATGGGCGAGATGTCCTTCCCAGCCTCCCCGCTGACTCTCTGGGTTCCCTCCACCAGCACCGACCACACACTGCAGTCATCCTCTGCTCGCTCGTCTGTGTCCTCAACCTGACTGAGGAAAGAAACTGCCTATTGTGTATTTCCACGTGCTTTTTCCTTATGATGCTCACTACAAATCATTTTTTTAAAAATTGAACTTCATTTGATCAACTGGGTTCTTTCTAGTAAACTCTTCACTTAAAAGTACCTCAGGTTCTCATATATAATATATAAAGGAAGTATGCAAACACAAAGTGAATGTCACTGTTCTAACACTCTTCTCTTTCCAGTCTGTCACAGAAAGTTTTGCCAGAGTGATTCATGGCTTGAAAGTGGGACACCTGACAGATAATGTCATCCAAAAGAGCAAGAGGATGATTCTGGATACTCTGGGCATTGGGTTCCTGGGAAACAGCACAGAAGTGTTTCACAAAGCCAGTGAATATAGTAAAGTAAGAAGTCAATGTCTACTTTCGAGATAAAAGCAAATGTGCACATATGCCTGCTCCTGAGTGTACCCAGAGCCGTGTGTGGTTCCAGTGCTCTGCTCTTCATTTTAGAGATAGTACTTGCTGTATGTAGCATTGTTGTACAATTTTATGCTTTTCTATGCTCTGTTATCTGAGATTCTGTATTCATCCGTATCTCTTACTAAGTCATTATCTTAAGACCAGTCTAAACACTAGTAATATCTCATAGTTTATTACAATCATGACTGAAAGCACTTTTTATCTGATTCTTAGAAGCAACAGCACCTACCCTAGATGATCTGTCATGCTAAGACTTTGTGAGTCTCTGGAGGAAAGGCTGGACCAGCATTCTGAGTGGAGAATGAGTGTGTCCTGTGGAGATGTAGCATTCACTTTCCAAAGGATGTGCTTGATATAAACAGTTCGCCTTCCCCAGTATTTACCCTCCAGGAGTAAAATAAGAGTAAATTCTACTTCCTGGAGCACTTATGAATCATGGTCTGGGATCAACCTATAGCATCTCTCTCACTCCATGAAGAAAGTTGTATATGGTCTACAAAAAAGAGAAAACTCCAATGACTAAGGCTTTGATCTACTGTAGCATAAAGGGTTCAAATAAGAACTACTAATGTAATGCCTCCAAAGATGAAGAAAAAGTCTAGAAATGGGAACTTGGCATGTTATGCTCCCTGATTGCTATTCTTTTGTTCCAGATCTACAGTTCCAATATATCCAGCACTGTTTGGGATCAGCCCACCTTCAGGCTCCCACCGACATATGCTGCTTTTGTTAACGGCGTGGCTGTAAGGAGCTTTCTGTATCTTTTCACCTGTTAGACAAGCATAGTAACTGTCAGAGCCAGGAAATACCGCAGAAATCACCGAACTCCCATATTTTTTTATTTATTTATTTTTTTTTTAATTTTTTTTTTTTTGCATTTTTCTGAAGCTGGAAACAGGGAGAGACAGTCAGACAGACTCCCGCATGTGCCCGACCGGGATCCACCCGGCATGCCCACCATGGGGCGGCGCTCTGCCCACCAGGGGGCGATGCTCTGCCCATCCTGGGTGTCGCCATGTTGCGACCCTCCTGGGCGTCGCCATGTTGCGACCAGAGCCACTCTAGCGCCTGGGGCAGAGGCCACAGAGCCATCCCCAGCGCCCGGGCCATCTTTGCTCCAATGGAGCCTTGGCTGCGGGAGGGGAAGAGAGAGACAGAGAGGAAGGCGTGGTGGAGGGGTGGAGAAGCAAATGGGCGCTTCTCCTATGTGCCCTGACCGGGAATCGAACCCGGGTCCTCCGCACGCTAGGCCGACGCTCTACCGCTGAGCCAACCGGCCAGGGCCGAACTCCCATATTTTACTATTGACATTCATAGAGTGGAAGTGGTCCGCCCTCTCTCCTATGTGGTTTTCATGTTTTAATAGAGAATGGATGCTTTCCAAATAAATTGTGAAGTAGAAGAAATAAGATATGATTTAAATGAAATGCCCTCTAAGGTTTCTCAACCCTGAACTCTGATTGTAGATAGCAGATTACATAAAAGCCAATATCCAGAATCGATTCCTTTTCAAGTCTTTTTGTTGTGGCCAGTACCACTTTCTGTCCAATAACCAGCCTTTTATTCATTTATTCATTCAACAAATATTTACTGAGAAAGTAATCATGGATTTATGGTGTCTATATTTTCTGAACCAAAAATCAGCATCTCTCGTTTGACAAACAAATTTTATGCTTTTTTCTGTTTTTCAAAGGCAGTACAAAAGATATAATCTGGACATAGATGTGTTGGGATTTCTGAGATATATTTATGGTTTGGGGGAACAGTAGCTTGGAATATTGAAAGTCAAGCCCTCTGGTGCATCCAGGATTAAATGTCCAGTAAGCAGTGGAAAATGCATCAGCCACATCCAAAAAATCATTAAAATGTATTTTTACATGAACTTCTGGTTATTACTGTCTCATAGAAGGGAAAAGCAAATGGCTAGGGGAAAGGGGAATAAAACCTCACAGCAGAAAATAATGCGTTTAAAATATTGCTTAGTATATAATTGAGGTTCATCAGTTCTTGCAACTTTTCTATAAATTTAAAATTATAAGAGGCATAAAAATATATGGCCTGATGTGGAATAAATGACATTGAAGTTTTAGTGTGACTTGTTTGAAGGGTGGGGAGGAAAGGGGAGGAGGGTGGGAGGAGCAGCCACCTAATTCTGCAGCTTTGTTTATAAGAGGAACATAGATCTTTCAGGGGCTTTGGCAGACAGTTCTTCTCATCTGGGTAACATCCAAGGTCCTTGGGGCTCACTAGCTACTCCCCAAAGTACTGGCTGCTCCCAGCCCAGCCTGTCCAGTGCCCAGTGATGTGACCAAGAATCACAGTCACTTGAAAAGTTTTATTTTCAGAGAATCAGATCTAAAAATCTCACCTCAAACAAGGTTATTACCAAACTAAACCCTTACTTGTCCAAAGCCATTACATTCAGGGAAGTATATTTTTGGTTTTGGTTGTTGTGTGTCTGTTTATATAGATTCACTCAATGGATTTTGATGACACGTGGCATCCTGCCACCCACCCTTCTGGAGCTGTCCTTCCTGTGCTCCTGGCTTTATCAGAAGCCCTACCTCCAAGTCCAAGGTTTTCTGGCCTTGACCTACTGCTTGCTTTCAATGTTGGGATTGAAGTGCAAGGCCGATTAATGAATTTTTCCAAGGAAGCCAATGACATACCAAAAAGGTATGGAAAATATTTGCCCCAAGGAAAGATAGACATATTTCCTTTCATCTGTCAATCATTACCTCTGTAGAGTTTTCTGACGTAAAGGTTGGTTCAGGTGAGGATGTTGACATAAGTGCTAACAGATAAATCAGGTCACCAGTCACATATCAAACCATATAATCAAAGGTATGACTTCAGAAGGCCTAATGAAAAATCTCTTTTGGGTTTAGAAAGCCAACCAGGACCATGAAATAAATTGGGGTCTCTAATCCTGGGGTAACTCTTGTCATTCTGGCATCTGAGGGTACTCTGAATATTCCTGATCCTGGCAAAGCAGAATCTACTATGATATTTATTATGGTTTCTCAGATTAATGAGAACATTCAGAATATCCTAAGCCTGACTGTTCGACCCATAGACCACAAGTGGTTAAATGTTGACTGTATCATATGTTTCAATACAATATTTATTTTGCTATGTGGTCCAGCCTGCAAGAGAGGCATGAATTGGAATACTGAGTAAACTTTCACAGTTTCTAAAGGCCCTTAATTTTTATAGTTACTTACATAGACATTCAGCAACATTTTTGCTTTTCTCCAATAACTGTAAAAGTATCGTTTATAAAGAATTACCATGTTTCAGGCACTGTTATAGGCATATGAATTCATTAAAAACTCACAAAACCCTGTGAGGTAGATACTAGTATTATCACTCTTTTATATGAGAGAAAACAGGTACAGAAAAGTTGAATAACTTTCCCAAAATCATGGAGCTAATAAGTGGAAGAATTGAGATTTAAACCCAGGCAGCATGGCTCCGTTATCTAAGCTCCTGATCACTACACATACTGCCTCCTGGTGGTTGAGGTATGTAAATCTCCAAATGTTTTGCTTTTTTGCTTTTCAGATTCCACCCCCCCTCAGTGGTGGGAACTTTGGGTAGTGCAGCTGCTGCATCCAAGATTTTAGGGCTCAGCACGACAAAGTGCCAAGAGGCGTTGGCTATTGCTGTTTCTCATGGCGGGGCACCCATGGCAAATGCTGCCACTCAGACCAAGCCTCTTCATATGGGCAATGCTGCCAGACATGGGATAGAAGCTGTTCTTCTGGCAATGCTGGATCTCCAAGGAAACAAGCAAGTCTTGGACATGCAGACAGGATTTGGGGCCTTCTATGCCAACTATTCCCCAGAAGTCCTTCCAAACCCAGATTCTTACACTTGGCTCCTGGACCAGCAGGATGTGGCTTTCAAGCGTTTCCCTGCGCATTTAGCCACCCACTGGGTGGCAGATACAGCTGCTTCTGTGAGAAAGCACCTTCCCATTGACCACATTGAGAGAATTGTGCTCAGAATTCCAGATGTCCAGTATGTAAACCGGCCTTTCCCAGACTCGGAACATGAAGCCCATCACTCCTTCCAGTATGTGGCCTATTCCATGCTGCTTGATGGTAGCATCACTGTCCCATCATTCTACAAACACCAGATCAACAGGCCACAGGTGAGAGAGTTGCTTTGTAAGGTGGAGCTGGAGCACCCTCGGGACAACCTGCCAAGCTTCAACACACTATGCTGTGAGATAAGTGTCACCCTCAAAGACGGAGCCACCTTCATAGAGCGCTCTGATACCTTCTACGGTCACTGGAGGGAGCCACTGAGCCAGGAGGATCTACAGGCCAAGTTCAGAGCCAATGTCTCCAGGATGCTGTCCTGTGATACAGTAGAAAGACTTATAGAGATAGTAGACAACCTGGCAGACCTAGAGGACTGTTCTATGTTAACCACACTTCTAAAAGAACCCTCTACACCAGGAATGGTTCAAAAATCTATCCAGCATTTAACAATCCCACAATACAATCTCTCCTGAGGTTTACCACTATCGAAACGACTTTATATTTGACGAAATTCAATGATTTTGCTTTACAGATCAAAGGCCTGCTCTTGATCTGCCCAGAAATAAATGCAACATGGTGGAGCAGTGCAGGCACAGAATTGGATATATATGGAAGGAGTCTTGCCCTGTAAGTTGGCAGGCCTGATCCAATTACCTATAGCAAGACAATATATATGCAAGAACAAAGAGATATTGATTTTATAAGCATTCTTAAAGCTGAATTTCAAGTCACCTGTGATTTGCTTATAAAATCAATCTTTTCAGAGAACTTTTATGAACTTCATGAACCTCAATTGAGAGGCAGGGAGGTAGAGACAGACTTATGTATGCACCCCGACTGGGATCCACCAGCAAGCTCCCTACCAGGTGATACTCTGCCTGTCTGGGCTGCTGCTCCTTGGCTCAACTATTTTAGCACCTGAGGTGAGGCTATGGAGCCATACTCAGTGCCTGGGGCCAGCTTTGCTCAAACCATTCAAGAAATGGGTGCAGGAGGGGAAGGGGGAGTAAAAGGGGGAGGGGTGGAGAAGCAGATGGTCATTTCTCCTGTGTGCCCTGATGGGCGTCGAACCCAGTATTTCCACACGCCAGACTGATGCTGTATGTACTACCAGCCAGGGCCTAGATTTCTGAGTTATTAGAATCTCTCCACAATAGAGGGGATGCTATTGGGTTTAAATACCAGGGCTTAGTGGGTTCAAATACTGCCTCTATAACTTTCTAGATGTGATCCTGGACATGTTAATGGTTAGCCTTCTGCCTTAGTTTCTCTTTTTTAAAGCAGAAATAAAAAGCAATCTAAAAAACAAAGCCATTTGGCTCCAGAAGCCATGCTCTTAACCACTTCAATGTCATCTTTCATTACAAAAAAAAATATTTGAGAAATGAATAATGAAGAGTCTGAAATATAATAGAGAATAACAACAAAAAAGTGTATATGTTTATAATTAAATAAATATTGACTATCAAATAATAAAATGTCTTACGGGTTTAAAAATTACAACATTAGCATTATATTTGATATGTTCTAAATTCCTCGTGTTCAAGAAAAGGGCAAAACTATTAGACTTTGATTTTTAAGTTTACAGATTGGCATTTATAGGGTGACCATTACAAAAAAGCAGTAGAATGTATCACTTCCAGGTTAATAGAATAAAAATTCATAGGAAGGCAAGAAGGAGGGGATAAAGAAATACAGAAAAGGCAGAACAGATATAAAATTATGGGAAAAAATCCAAATACATGTATCATTACAAAAACAGTAAGTGGACTAAATGCTATGAACTCATTTTAAAATATGTTTTATAGCTTTATTAATATCTACTTTACCTATTATTAATTCATCCATTTTAAATGTACAGTTCAATGAGTTCTAGTAAATTTATAGATTTGTGCAAACATCACCACAATCCAGTTTTGGAATACTTCTATCATAGCCAAAAAATTCTTCCTGACTGCTTGCAATCAATCCCCATTCCCCTCTCCAGCCCTCTACAAGCAATGATCTGCTTTCTATCTCAATAGTTTTGTCTTTTCCAAACTTTTTCTACGATAAATGATATCATACAACATGCAATCTCATGTGTCTTTCACTTAGCATGTTTTAAGATGTTCCCATATATGTATCAGAGCACTTTAGTCTCTTTCATTGTTGAGTAGCCCTCCATTGTATGAATAAACTACATTTCTTCACCCATTCATTAGTTAATGAACAGTTTAATTGTATCCAGTTTGGAGCTACTATGAATAATGCTTCTATGAACAATCTCATGCATGTCTTTCTGTGGGCATATCTTTCTATTTCTCTTGGGTAAATACCTAGGAGTGGGAATGCTGGGTCATCTGATATGTACATGTTCAACTTTCTTTAAAAACTGTTTTCTGGCCCTGGCCAGTTGGCACAGTGGATAAAGTCTGGTGTGAGGATGTTCAAGGTTTGATCCCCAGTCAGCACACAAGAGAAGTGACCATCTTCTTCTCTTCCTTCCTTCTCCCCCTTCTCTCTCTCTTCCCCTCTTGTAGCCAGTGGCTCATTGATTCAAGCATCTACTCCAGGCAGGGGTTGCCAGGTGGATCCCAGTCAGGTGCATGTGGGAGTCTGTCTCTCTATCTCCCCTTCTCTCACTTAAAAAATGAATTGTTTTCCAAGTTAGCTCAATCATGTTACATTTGCACCAGCAATGTTTAAGAGTTCCAGTTTCTCCATATCCTCACCAACCCTTAGAATTGTCAGCTTTTTAAATTTTAACAGGTCTAGTGAAGGTATAATAGTATCTCATGGGGATTTTAATTTTGCATTTCCCTTATGATTAATTCTTGCTCATTTTTGCCAATTGCTTTAATTAGCTTGTCTTATTGAGTTGTAAGAGTTATTTATACATTCCAGCTATAAGTTCTTTATCTATATGCTTTGCAAATATTTTCTCCCAGTTTGTGACTGGTCTTTTCATGTTTCTAAAGGTCTCTTTTGAAGAGAAAAAGTTTTAAATTTTGATCAAGTCCATTTTACCTTTTTTTGTATTTTAATTATGGTTTCTGCTTTTGGTATCATCAGAGGTTTTTTTTAAATCCTGTTATATACTTTATTCAAGACATAAGGACACAGAAAGTTGAAAGTAAAAAGATAGGGGAAATATGGATGGAGTATTAACAAAAGAAAGCTAGAATAAATAAATGTTAATATTAGACCAAAAAAATTTCAAGCAAAAAGCATTACTAGAAATAATAATAATAAATTCAAATCACTAGGTAAATAAAATAATCTTAAATTTACATGCATCAAAATAATATTGAACAGTAAGAAGAAATAGATAACTCCATTCTCATACTGAGAAAATTTTAACACTTCTGTCTTAGCAATTGATATTTCAAAGAAATCAAAAATAAATAAATAGACTAATGATTTAAATACAACTAACTGTTTTATTTGTTGGACACATAGAGAATTCTTCACCCAACATAATTTTTCAAAAAATATCACAAACCATTTATAAAAATGGACCATCTACTGAGCATAAAGCAAGTCCAGCAACTTTTTGAAGGACTGGATTATACAGATCATTTTCTCTAATCACAATGCAATTAAGTTTAAAAAATCAATATAAAAAAGATGATTAGAAAAACTTGAAATATTTAAAAATAAACATTCTTCTAAATAAGTCTTGGATCACAGAAGAAATTACAATCAAAATTATAAAACATTTAGAAGCAACCAACAAGAAAAATACCACATAACAAAATTTGCAGGATGTTGCAAAAGTGGTACTTTGAACTGCGTAGAATTTTCTACTGCTAGCTCCTGTATAACTTGGATTATGCTATGCCATAGGATGCATCATGTTAATTCTGATGAATTGGTTTGAACAAGCTGATTAACGAGAAGGAAGAAGGGCTGGTTTTTACTGTGGCCTTGAGATAAAATTTACTTATTATCCTGTCCTGACACATTTCAAGTTTAATAATACCCTCAGATAAGCCCTGTTGAAACAAGACAACAGACCCAAAGTGCAGTCACTTTTTCTTTAATTGAATTTATTGTGGTGACACTGGTTAGCAAAAACTATACAAGTTTCAGGCACACAGTTCTACAACACATCTTCTGTATACCAGATGGTATGTTATCACCAAACCAAGACTTAGACTTAATTACCGTTTCACTTCACCCAGAAACGAAATCTTAAGCTAGTCCGTCAGAAATCTCCTGATCAGCATTAGTTAGGTCATCTGTCCAATAGACCCCTGCCATCCCTGAAAGGAAAGTCACTTTGCAATTACCAACCTGCTATTTTGCCGAGTATACCTTCCTGTTCCTACAAGTCCGTCTATAAGTTCTTTACTTTGTAAGCTCTTTGAAGCTCCTTTCTATCTGCTGGATTGAATGTTGCCCAACTTGAATCAATTTTTTCTCAAACTCTTAAAAAATTTAACATGCCTCAGTTTATATTTTAACACCCCCAACACCTTATCAGACCACCTCTCCTCAGGGGGTAACAGTCTCAAGGTGACCTTCATATTGGTGTATGCCCACTAAGTTAACTGAAGGCAGGAGAAAATATGAGGAAGTATGGATCTGTAGGGACAGCTTAAGCACTCTCCTCTCTGGTAGCCTTGCACACTATCCACCACCACAGTACCACATACAAAAAACAAACAAACAAACAACAAAACCAGAGAGGATGGCGAGAGACTGGCTCCACACAGTCCTTCCTAGATGATTCCCTTCTCTGAGGGTCAACAGCAAGGGCATTTCTGAGCACAGTGCTAGTGAACACCTTTTGTTGAAATGGGAGAGTTAAAGCCTAGTCTGTTGTCTCCTACTTCCAAGAGCTTGAAGAACGGAGTCCTCCCTATAGGTCCGGCCAGACCACCAGGGATAACTGCACCAGCCTCCCCCCACCCCAGAGACTGGTACAAAGGCTCAGCTCACAGAGACGTACATTACAGCTTCCTCACTGTATTTCTGCATCGTCAGCACATGTCCCAGGCCCTGAGACAAACTGACTCAGTCACTAGACACTCCTTCGCCAGCTCTAAGAATCTCTACTTATGTATCTTGTGTATGTTTGGGGATCCCCAAGACCATGCACACATTCAAGTACTCACCACAAGAACTCATGGGACTCAGCATATCATTGTACTCACGGCTAAGGTTCATTATAGTAAAGGGTGCATGTCAAGGTGACAATGAACTATCCAGAGACCAGATCCTCCCAGGGGCCGAGGAGAGGCAACAGCCCCAGTCCACAGACCAAAGGACTGGAAGCCCCATCCCCAGCCTTCCTCAGATATTTATTAGCCAGTACAAATAACTCAAGGAAACAGACAAGAAGCGTTCAGGTGGGTGAAGTAAACAACAAGGAACATGCTGACTTCTAATAGCCTAAACATTTCTCTTTTGCTGAATCTTATCCCGCTGTTATGCTGTTTGCAGAAAGGGGTCAGAGAGGCCCTGGACTCTCCTCCGCGCAGGGCCTCTGCCCTGAGACACCTCTCTCCTCTAATCATTTACCCCAACTCTGCAAGTCTTCACAGCGTATTCCTACATATCCCCCTTTTTTGTTTTAGTAAAGATGAACAGGGAGTAAGATGTTTAGGTGGTTGTAGTGGAAGGTGAAGGGCAAGCATAGAGAGAAACTGGTTTTTAGGGTTACAGGTGTGTCTGTATTTTGCAGAAGTTCTTTAGCATGCCTGGTCAGATGTTTTAAAGTGTCCCAGGTGGTGTCAGGCGCTCCCTGAGTGCTTGGGAGCAAGTTAGGTCTCCTCTTTTTTGCGTTCATTTTTGGAGGTGGATTCGCTATCAACTTCTGGATCTCTAGAACCGAGTTGCTTTCTAGGGGCTGATGCCAACTCATGATAAGGCTTCAGGTTCCTCACCAATATTCAAACAGGACCTGTTGATAACAAAAATGCAACATGCCCTCACCCCAGGTTATCAGTTTGATTGGATTCTGCCATTCAAGAACTGCTAATACATCCCGGTACAGCATGAGAGGCTTAGGACATTGCTTGGCTGGTATAAAGTGCCTCTCAGCTGCAGGAAGTCCAGATGAGGAAATGCTCAAAAAATTAAGAGTAAAAAAGAACCTTACACAATTGTTCCTGTGGGGTGAGTCTTTCCTCCTGATTCCTCCTTTTCTTGTTTGTGTAGTTGGGGCTTAATACAGCTATTGGCTCCTTCTGTAATACTTGTAATTTTGGGTGAATTTCTCAAGCTGCTGAGGCTCCTAAAAATGTCCTAATGTTCCTTTTAATTTTCCTTTTGGACAATCCTTTTTCTAAAGTCCTTCCTTCTTCTCCTTATATCACTTTTGTCTACTTTCTCAGTTCCTACTTTTTTGTTTCTGCACAAACCTTCTACAACCTGCACAAACCTGCAACTTACACAAACCTTCTTTAACATTCAGAAATAACCAGCTTTCAGAAAAAATTTATTTTTTCCTTTTCCTTTCAAAAGTACCTCCATACCTTATACATTTTATCATTAAAACAAACAACTTCTTTCTAATTAGTCAGAATTCTTAACTTCTAAAAATCTTAACTTTCAATGACAACTAAGTCAGTTATTAGCAATTTTAGGTTGATACTTTTATGAATATATTTCATGACCTTTAGAAACAGTTTCTTTCATTGGCAAACAAAGTCATATTTTAGAAGACATAATAGAAATAACAGGAAACTTTTGTGAACGTAAGGAAAACAAACATATTTTTTGTTAAAAACTTTAAAAGACAATTGAATTATTTAAATGACTTGGTTTCTCTTTTTTTTTTCTTTCCAAAATTACCCTCAGTTTTTTTTTTGTTTTTTTTTAAAGAGCCAAATTAAGATTATCCTACTTATAGTATTAAGTCTAGGTTTAACTTGGCCTGGTAATTTGTATAAACACAATAAGAATAGTAATCAATCATTTTGACATTTTATAATGTTTTGCCAGAAACTTATAAAGGAATTTTTAGATTGAATTTTAATTAGCCTCTCAGAGCACACACAAAAGCCAAGCTACACAGCTGTAACCTTTCTGAAAATGTCCTTCCTTCCCACAGTTGTAACAGGTTTGTGGCCTTGGTCACAGACTGTCTCCCTCTCCTACTCTCAGGTCCCTCCTGAAGGCCTTGTCCTAAGGACACTTCCCAGAACCTTCCCGGTGTGGGGGGAGTTGCTTGAGCGAAGGGGAGGATTGAGTGAGGGGAATTTGAGATTTTAAAGGGGCTCTGAATTTAAAGGAGACATGAACCCAAACCTAACATTCCAGCCTTTTGTTGTTTAAGGAAAAGGGCTGAAGGTGTCTTCTGTAGCTACTTCCTGCTGGTCAGGATCGGGGAAATATCGGGGAAGGGCTGGTCTGAGGTTCCGGGTAGGTGGTGAGAACAGTTTTTACAAGCCCTTTTCAATCCCAAGGGGTCATTTTATATCCCGTCCTGATGGCTTCAACCATCCCCTTGGTAAAAGTGCTTTCCCAATCTTCTAAGTCTGAGTGTCCCTCCTCTGGATACCATGGCATTGTTGTTAGATTACTAGCAATGAGGAGCCACTGAGCCACTTCACCCGCAGGTGGTTTAAGGTACCAAAAACTACAGAATTAATATTAATATTTTAAGAGGCTTGGAGAACATTTTAATAATTTGGGTTAAGGTGTGCAGAGAAATTGCGAGAACAGTCTCTGTACTGTGTGATTGGCATAGTCAGGATGGCCCTTGGCATTGTATTGTAAATGCAAAGGGGAGGAAAACATGGATCCCCAGACATTCCACCACACCTGTGGGAAAAGGACTGAATGGCTAGCCAGGTGCAGGGAGAGAAGAGCCAAAATAAACCTTTTCTTATAACTATGAGCCATTTGCTGGCATTTGTCCCCATGGAAACTACCTCTTCTATGTAAATGCGTGTAGTTAACACGTGTGACTCTGGACAGAGAGATAGCAGATGAACACTAGATAATACAGGAATGCCTTTTAATATGTAAAAAGATATCTTTCCGCCATTGTGTTGACTTGTAAATTTTGTTTTCTCCAAAAGGATGTATGGCTTGCAAATTGAGCATGGTCCTATCATGTTAAAGGGCATATGACTATAACCAATAGTGGTAAGGGGCTCCTAACTACAATTTTTGCTTCTGTACTTCCCACTTACAAAACTATAAAAATGAGGTAAAACAAAGGGCCGGCACGCTCTCCTTCAGATTTCTGTTGGAGCTGCTCCCGCTTGGCCAAGCTAGACAATAAAGCTTTGGTGTATAATCGACGGACTTTGTTCGTGTCTTCAATGTTTCAGGTCCCTCCGCATTAGGCTTAACAGCAAGAGGGCAGTTAAATTAAGAACCATTACCTTGCAGCTCTGAGGAGTCCCCATGGCTGTAACTTGAGACTCCACTACTCAGGATTTTTCCCCATGATGAAGGAAAAAAGAGGAAGACATGAAGGAAAAGGAAAATCCTCTGGCCGAATCCCTAAAAGTGACCTCACCACAAGCATTCAAGGGCTATTCGCATGCTGTTTGTATCCCTTACCAATAAGGTGACCAACTTTTTTACAATGAAAAGGACAAATATAAATTGAAGAAAACAATATCGTAAATAAAAGAAACATTTTATTCATTGCAACAATAATACACTGTAATATGATAAATGCATAATAAAAACATTTGTAATATTTTATATTGTAATTATGCTTACATGGCTATTAATTTTTAATAACTGTAAGAAAAAAGTACTCATTTAGATACAAATACGTCACATCGCATGCAATGGATCGACTCTGCATTGATGGATTGAATACGGACATTTACAGATTAGTCTTCCAATATCAAAAAGGAGGACATGTAGGAGGACACTTCTCGAGGGAGGAGGGAACTTATAAAAGAAGGACTGTCCTGCCTAAAGGAGGACGATTGGTCACCTTACTTACCAAACAGGATGAGAAGAGAGGACATCCTCTTCCTCGGCCAGGCTTTGGGAGGTTGTTTCTTCTGGTTCCTCACGTGGGGAACCACTTGGTACCGCGACAACTTGGTACAATAAACAACTTTGAAGTAGTGAACCTTGCACTTGGTCCCCAATTCTCACACAGGGCACCACTTGTCGCGGTGACAGTGAACTGCCTGAAGACCAGATGCTCTGAGGGGCTGAGGGGAGGAAACAGCCATGGCACAAAGGACTGAAGTCTTGGCCCCCACCTTCCTCAGGTATCCATTAGTCAGTACAAATGACTCAAGGAAACAGAACAAGTTTTCAGGGGTTGAAGCAAAGAACAAGGAACATGCTGACTTCTGAATCTCACTTCTGAGAGCCTAAACAATTCTGTGTTGCTGAATCTTACCCTGCTGTCTTGCTGTTTCCAGCATGGGGTCAGAGGCGCCCTGCACTCTCATCTGCTCAGGAGTTTTGCCCTAGGACTCCTCTCTATCTCTAATTGTTTACCCTAACTCTGCGAGTTTTCACAGTGTATTCCTACAGATTCAAGACAGAATCGACAAGATAAAAAGATACAGACAGAGTCTGGAGAATCCATGCATGGGCTGTCGATGCCCAGTCCCTCCAAGAGGAGACACATGAATGTGCCCTTTCTCCAGTAGTGACAATTCAACACAGTGTGTATAGCCATCCCTCAGATACCAAATTCCAAGGTTGCTCAGTCCCTCATATAAAATGGCATATGCCTAATCAGGCAGTGGCGCAGTGGATAGAGCATCGGACTGAGATGCCGAGGACCCAGGTTCGAGACCTCGAGGTAGCCAGCTTAAGCATGGGCTCATCTGGTTTGAGCAAAGCTCACCAACTTGGACCCAAGGTAGCTGGCTCGAGCAAGGGGTTACTCGGTCTGCTATAGCCCCACGGTCAAGGCACATATGAGAAAGCAATCAGTGAACAACTAAAGTGCCACAATGGAAAACTGATGATTGAGCTGATGTCAGAGAAATGGCACAGTAAGGAGCAATACCAATAAATCTGCCCCAAAATTCAACAAAATCTTCAAACAGAGACAGAAAAATCTATCCTTGGAGCCTCCAGAAGTTCCACACTAAACGCGAAGGCAGAGGCAGCAGCAACTCCATAGCTGGATCATCAGGCTACTAATTCAGGAAGGAAAGACTAGGAGAGAGGCTCCAGGAATACAGAATCTCTCATTGGTTGAGCCTGCAAATGCTAATGAGCCTCAACTGCCAACGAGACTGAAGCCTAATATATGACATCTTCATAGAGACTTATCAACTGCAAACCTCTACCTAAGCGTGCCACAGGGGCAGAACCCGGGGTACAGAGTCACCGACCAGGAAGAGGGAGAGGAAAGAAAAAGCAAGGAGATAACCTCTCAAAATCAAGAATAATCCACAGACTTTATAACCATTCCATTTTCTTATATTTGTTCATTTGTTTCTCTTATCTTCTTGTCTTGATTTTTTTCCTCCTCTTCCAATTTAGTCGTTTAATTCTCTGCCAGTCTTACGCTATCCTCTCCTTGAACTACACTATCCATAAGTGTTACATCTCCCATTATCTTTTCTTTCTTCTTCCTTTCTCTCTATGAGGATTGTACTCCAAAACCCTTAACTCTCTCTCTCTCTCTCTCTCTCTTTCCTTTTATTCTATTTTCTTCTTTTTTATTTTCCTCTTTCTTTTTTTTTCTCCCTCGATATTAGTTTCTTCTTTTCTCCTTTACTTTTCCTCCCCTTCAATCCTCAATCACAAACAAATTACTGTATCTGGGACTCAAATTTTTCTTTGTGGTACTTTGGGGGTTTTTTACTTCGTTTTTTTAACTCACTAGCAGTGCTCCCAACCCTGGCTCTCTATTTTATCTAGCTCTTGCTCCACTAAATACAATAGTAATTTTTTAATTTTTCCCCTTTTTCCTATTTCCCTCTTATTCTTCTCATCATATCTCTGAGTCAACCTTCACCTAAAAGCAACTCATTTTATTCTTGACCCCAATTTTTTCTTTTTTGCATTTTGTGGGTCCATACTCCCTTTATTGCCCCTTTATCACTTCTCCCCAACTCAGGCCCTCCATAATACATAGTTTTTGTTCTATTTAGCACAATATAATTCACAGTTCACCACAAGATTTTCTTAAGAAGGAGGGGAGAGGAGAGCAGAGGGGAAAAAAGTGGGGGGAAGGGAACAATAATTTTTTTTATTTATTCTTTTTTATTTTTTATTTTTATATTTTAACTTTTTATTCTTTATTAATTCTCATTAATACTATCAACAAAACCATCCTCAGATGCCATTAAAGAAAAGGAAACTGAATACCATGGATACAAAAGACAGAGAGGTAGCACAGATAGATGAGGTAAACTCTATGGAGAAAAAATGTAATATATTAAAAACCTTGGAGCTATATGACAGAGAATTTAAAATAGAAATCCTAAAAATACTCAGAATTATACAAGAAAACACAGAAAGGCAATTTAGGGAGCTCAGAAAATAACTCAATGAACACAAAGAATATATTACCAAGGAAATTGAAACTGTAAAAACAAATCAAACAGAGAAGAAAAACTCAATTCATGAACTGAAAAACGAGGTAACAAGCTTAGCTAATAGAACAGGCCAGATAGAAGGTAGGATTAGTGACATAGAAGACAAGCAACTTCAGGCACAACAGAGAGAAGAAGAGAGACACTCAAAAATTTTAAAAAGTGAGAAAGCCATACAGGAATTGTCTGACTCCATCAAAAAGAATAACATAAGAATAATAGGTATATCAGAGGGAGAAGAGAGAGAAAATGGAATGGAGAACATATTCAAACAAATAATAGATGAGAACTTCCCAAGCCTGTGGAAAGAACTAAAGTCTGAAATTCAAGAAGCAAACAGAACTCCCAGTTTTCTTAACCCCAACAAACCTATTCCAAGGCACATCATAATGAAATTGGCACAAACCAACGACAAAGAAAAAATTCTCAAGGCAGCCAGGGAAAAGAAGAATACAACATTTCAAAAAAGGCCCATTAGATTATCATCAGATTTCTCAATAGAAACTCTACAAGCGAGAAGAGAGTGGACCCCAATATTTAAAGTCCTGAAAGAGAGGAACTTTCAGCCATAAATACAATACCCATCAAAGCTAACCTGCAAATACGAAGGAGAAATAAAAACATTCACAGATACAGAAAAGATGAGGGAATTTATCATCAGAAAACCCCTACTCCAGGAATTACTAAAGGGGGTTTTCCAAACAGATAAAAAGAACACAACAAAACCACAAGTAAAAGCTCCACTAAGAACACAGTAAAACCAAATTTAAACTGTGAAAACAACAAAACAAAAAAAGGGGAGAGGACGGAGATTAACAGTAGCAAAGGACAATGGAGTGAAAAAGTACTCACAAGATAGTGCACTACAATGAACAGGGTAGGAACCCTTTTCATTATTTAATGGTAACCACCATTAAAAAAACCACCACAGAAGCACATGATTTAAAAAAGATGGCAACAGAGGAAAGATGTATGGAATACAACCAAACAAAAACAAATGATAGAAAAACCAAAGAGAAGACTCAAACAAGACATAAAAATAACAGAAAGCAATGTATAAAGTGGCAATAGGGAACTCACAAGAGTCAATGATTACACTAAATGTAAACGGATTAAACTCACCAATAAAAAGGCACATAGTAGCAGAATGGATTAAAAAAGAAAATCCAACTGTATGCTGTCTACAAGAAACTCATCTAAGCAACAAGGATAAAAACAAATTCAAAGTGAAAGGCTAGAAAACAATACTCCAAGCAAATAACATAAAAAAAAAAGCAGGCGTAGCAATACTCATATCTGATAATGCTGACTACAAGACGCAAAAGTACTCAGAGACAAAAATGGTGATTTCATAATGATTAAAAGGACGCTGAATCAAGAAGACATAACAATTCTTAATATATATGCACCAAACCAAGGAGCACCAAAATATATGACAGCTACTTATTGACCTTAAAACAAAAACTGACAAAAATACAATCATACTTGGAGACCTCAATACACCCCTGACGACTCTAGATCGGTTATCCAAACAGAGTATCAATAAAGATATATTGGCCATAAACAAAACACTAGAGCACCTGGTTATGATAGACATCTACAGGAAATTTCATCCCAAAGTGACAGAGTATACATTTTTATCCAGTGTACATGGATCATTCTCAAGAATTGATCATATGTTGGGCCACAAAAGGAACATCAGCAAATTCAGAAAAATCAAAGTTGTACCAGCATATTTTCTGATCATAAAGCCTTGAAACTAGAATTCAACTGCAAAAAAGAGGAAAAAAAACCACAAAAATGTGGAAACTAAACAACATACTTTTAAAAATGAATGGGTAAAAGAAGAAATAAATGCAGAGATCAAAAGATATATACAGACAAATGAAATGACAATACGACATATCAGACTCTATGGGATGCAGCGAAAGCAGTGATAAGAGGGAAGTTCATATCACTTCAGGCATATATGAACAAACAAGAGAGAGCCCAAGTGAACCACTTAACTTCACACCTTAAGGCAGTGATTTTCTACCTTTGTTTCTCACGCACTCATAAACTACTTACTAAGGAAAAAGGGGCCCTGACCTCTTCTTCCTTAGTAACTAATTTATTTGTGCCATGAGATGAAAATGGTTGTATTTAGTCAGGGGCACTGACCTTAGTAATTAGTGTGTGTTTGTGCCATGAAAAAAAAATGTTGAAAGTCACTTACTTAAGGAACTGAAAAAAGAATTACATAGACAACCCAAAACCAGCTGAAGAAAGAAGATAATAAAAATCAGAGCAGAAATAAATGAAATAGAGAACAGAAAAACTATAGAAAAAATTAATAGAACAAGAAGCTGGTTCTTTGAAAAGATCAACAAAATTGACAAACCCTTGGCAAGACTTACCAAGGAAAAAAGAGAAAGAACTCATATAAACAAAATCCAAAATGAAAGAGGAGAAATCACCATGGACATCATAGATATAAAAAGAATTACTGTAGAATACTATGAAAAACTTTATGACACTAAATTCAACAATCTAGAAGAAATGGATAAATTCCTAGAACAATATAACCTTCCTAGACTGAGTCATGAAGAATCAGAAAGACTAAACAGGCCAATTTGTAGGGAAGAAATAGAAAAAACTATTATAAACCTCCCCAAAAATAAAAATCCAGGCCCAGACGTTTATACTAGTGAATTCTAGCAAACATTTAAAGAAGACTTAGTTCCTATTCTACTGAAAGTCTTCCAAAAAATTAAAGAAGAAGCAATACTTCCAAACATATTTTATGAGCCAACATAACCCTCATACTGAAACCGAGGAAGGACAGCACAAAAAAATAAATCTACAGACTAATATCTCTAATGAATAAAGATGCTAAAATACTAAACAAAATACTAGCAAATCGAATGCAACAACATATTAAAAAAATAATACATCATGATCAAGTGCGATTTATCCCAGAATCTCAAGAATGGTTCAACATATGTAAAACGGTTAACGTAATACACCATATCAACAAAATAAAGAAGAAAAACCACATAATCTTATCAATAGACGCAGAAAAGGCTTTCGATAAAATACAACACAATTTTGTTTAAGACTCTCAACAAAATGGGTATAGAAGGAAAATATCTCAACATGATAAAGGCTATATATGATAAACCATCAGCTAACATCATATTAAATGGCACTAAACTGAAGGCTTTCCCCCTTAAATCAGGAACAAGACAGGGTTGTCCACTCTCTCCACTCTTATTTAATGTGGTACTAGAGGTTCTAGCCAGAGCAATCAGACAAGACAAAGAAATAAAAGGCATCCATATTGGAAAAGAAGAAGTAAAGATACCACTTTTTGCAGATGATATGATCCTATACATCGAAAACCCCAAAGAATCCACAAAAAGACTACTAGAAACAATAAGCCAATACAGTAAGGTCGCAGGATAAAAAATAAACATACAGAAGTCAATAGCCTTTCTCTATGCCAACAATGAAACAGTTGAGAACGATCTCAAAAGAATAATCCCCTTCACGATTGCAACAAAAAAAATAAAATACTTAGGAATAAACATAACAAAGAATGTAAAGGACTTATATAATGAAAACTATAAATCATTGTTAAGGGAAATTGAAAAAAAATATAATGAGATGGAAGAATATTCCTTGTTCTTGGTTAGGAAGAATAAATATAATCAAGATGGCCATATTACCCAAAGCAATATATAAATATATTGCAATTCTCATCAAAATTCCAATGACATTTTTTAAAGAAATGGAGCTAAAAATCATCAGATTTATATGGAACTATAAGAAACCCCGAATAGCCAAAGCAATCCTAAAGAAAAAGAATGAAGCTGGGGGCATTACTATACCTGACTTCAAGTATATTATGGGCCATGACAATCAAAACAGCATGGTATTCGCAGAAAAATAGACACTCAGACCAATGGAACAGAAGAGAAACTCAGAAATAAAACCACATATATATAGTCAAATAATTTTTGATCAAGGGGCCAACAACACACAATGGAGAAAAGAAAGCCTCTTCAATAAATGGTGCTGGGAAAACTGGAAAGCCACATGCAAAAGAATGAAACTCGACTACAGTTTGTTCCCCTGTACTAAAATTAACTCAAAATGGATCAAAGATCTAAACATAAGACCTGAAACAATTAAGTATATAGAAGAAGACATAGGTACTCAACTCATGGACCTTGGTTTTAAAGAGCATTTTATGAATTTGACTCCAAAGGCAAGAGAAGTGAAGGCAAAAATTAATGAATGGGACTACATCAGACTAAGAAGTTTTTGCTCAGCATACCCTGAGCAAAACAAACAGACAGTCAACTAAATGGGCAATGATATTTTCAAACAACACCTCAGATAAGGGACTAATATCCAAAATATACAAAGAAATCATAAAACTCAACAGCAAACAAACAAACAATCCAATAAAAAAATGGGAAGAGGACATGAACAGACATTTCTCCCAAGAAGAAATACAAATGGCCAACAGATATATGAAAAGATGCTCATCTTCTTTAGCTATTAGAGAAATGCAAATCAAAACTACAATGAGATACCACCTCACACCTGTTAGATTAGCTATTATTAACAAAACAGGTAATAGTAAATGTTGGAGAGGCTGTGGAGAAAAAGGAACCCTTATACACTGTTGGTGGGAATATAAAGTAGTACAACCATTATGGAAGAAAGTATGGTGGTTCCTCAAAAAACTGAAAATAGAACTACCTTATGACCCAGCAATCCCTCTACTGGGTATATACCCCCAAAACTCAGAAACATTGATATGTAAAGACACATGCAGCCCCATGTTCATTGCAGCATTGTTCACAGTGGCCAGGACATGGAAACAACCAAAAAGCCCATCAATAGATGACTGGATAAAGAAGATGTGGCACATATACACTATAGAATACTACTCAGCCATAAGAAATGATGACATCGGATCATTTACTGCAAAATGGTGGGATCTTGATAACATGATACAAAGTGAAATAAGTAAATCAGAAAAAACCAGGAACTGCATTATTCCATACATAGCTGGGATATAAAAGTGAGACTAAGAGGCATTGATAAGAGTGTGGTGGTTATGCGGGGAGGGGGGGAGAGGGAGAGGGAAAGGGGGAGGGGGAGGGGCACAAAGAAAATTAGATAGAAGGTGACAGAGGACAATCTGATTTTGGGTGATGGGTATGCAACATAATTGAACGACAAGATAACCTGGACATGTTATCTTCGAATATATGTATCCTAATTTATTGATGTCGCCCCATTAAAAATATAAAGTTATTAAAAAGAAAAGAAAAGAAAAGAAAAGAAAGCCTCTTGAACAAATTATGCTGGGAAAACTGGAAAGCCACATGCAAAAAAATGAAACTCGACTACCGTTTTTCCCCTTGTGTTAAAATTAATTCAAAATGCATCAAAGACCTAAATATAAGACCTGAAACAATAGAGTACATAGAAGAAGACATAGGTACTAAACTCATGGGCCTTGGTTTTAAAGAGCATTTTATGAATTTGACTCCAAAGAAAAGAGAAGTGAAGGCAAAAATTAATGAATGGGACTACATCAGACTAAGAAGTTTTTGCTCAGCAAGAGAAACTGATAACAAAATAAACAGACAGCCAACTAAATGGGAAATGATATTTCAAACAGCTCAGATGAGGGTCTAATATCCAAAATATACAAAGAACTCATAAAACTCAACAACAAACAAATAAACAATCCAATAAAAAAATGGGAAGAGGACATGAACAGACACTTCTCTCAGGAAGAAATACAAATGGCCAAGAGATATATGAAAAGATGTTCATCTTCATTAGTTATTAGAGAAATGGAAATCAAAACTGCAATGAGATATATCACCTCACACCTGTTAGATTAGCTATTATTAACAAGACAGGTAATAGTAAATGTTGGAGAGGCTGTGGAGAAAAAGGAACCCTTATACACTGTTGGTGGGAATGTAAAGTAGTACAACCATTATGGAAGAAAGTATGGTGGTTCCTCGAAAAACTGAAAATAGAACTACCTTATGACCCAGCAAGCCCTCTACTGGTTATATAACCCCAAAACTCAGAAACATTGATACGTAAAGACACATGCAGCCCCATGTTCATTGCAGCATTGTTCACAGTGGCCAAGACATGGAAACAACCAAAAAGCCCTTCAATAGAAGACTGGATAAAGAAGATGTGGCACATATACACTATGGAATACTACTCAGCCATAAGAAATGATGACATCGGATCATTTACAGCAAAATGGTGGGATCTTGATAACATTATACGAAGTGAAATAAATAAATCAGAAAAAAACAAGCCTTACCAGGCAGTGAGTGGCACAGTGGATAGAACATCAGACTTGGATGCGGAGGACCCAGGTTCGAGACTCTGAGGCCCCCAGTTTGAGTGTGGACTCATCTGGTTTGGGCAAAGTTCACCAGCTTGGACCCAAGGTTGCTGGCTCAAGCAAGGGGTTACTCAGTCTGCTGAAGGCCCATGGTCAAGGCACATATGAGAAAGAAATCGATGAACAACTAAGGTGTCAGAACGAAAAACTAATGATTGATACTTCTCATCTCTCTCTGTTCCTGTCTGTCTGTCCCTATCTATCACTCTCTCTGACTCTCTTTCTATCTCTGTAAAAAAAAAGAAAAGAAAAAAACAAGAACTGTATTATTCCATATGTAGGTGGGACATAAATACGAGACTAAGAGACATTGATGAGTGTGGTGGTTACAGGGGGTGGGGGGAGAAGAAGAGAAAAAGTGGGAGGGGGAGGGGCACAAAGAAAACTAGATAGAAGGTGATGGGGGACAATCTGACTATGGATGATGGGTATGCAACATAATTGATTGACAAGATAACCTGGACATGTTTTCTTTGAACATATGTACCCTGATTTATTGATGTCACCCTAGTAAAATTAATAAAAAAAATAAAAAGAAAAGAAAAACTGATTATTGATGCTTCTCATCTCTCTCCATTCCTGTCTGTCTGTCCCTATCTATCCCTCTCTCTGATTCTCTGTCTCTGTTAAAAAAAAAAAAAAGAAAAAAAAATGAATAAAGAAAAAAAATAAAATGGCATAGTATTTGCACATAACCTGTATTTGCATATAGCAGAGTATGTTTACACATCACTTTATTTGCATGGATTCAGCGCAGTGCTTGGTGCATGGAAAACTCAAGTTTTGCTTTTTGAAACTTTCTGGGAATTTTTTTCCCCAATTATTTTTTGTCTACAGTTGGTTGAATACACAGGTACAAAACCTACAGATACAGAGAACTGACTGTACTCTGTTTTTGCCCTGAACAGAGACTTACCAAGGCGTTTGTTAGTGTCTGGTCATCTAGGCACCCTCTGCCCGGAAACGGCCATAGTCCAGAGTCCAATAGGAGAGCAGGAGTATAACGTAATCACATTGTTTGCACAATCTAGGCAGAGTGAACTATTTCAATACGTTGGAGAGTGGGTCAATTGCCAAGTTCCCAGGCCCTAATAAAGACAGGACAAAGACTTGACTTGGGCTGGGCATGGAGGGGAACACACAATACAGAGAGTACAGAGACAAGTTGCAGAATTGGGGCACCTTAAATCAGTTTAATTGTGTTAATGGGTGCCACTCCAATAAATTCTATTTTAATAAATAAATAAATAAATAAATAAATAAATAAAAAGAAAAAATTAAATAAAGACCAGATCCTCCAGCTTGCTATGTTATCTCTTCCTGCACAACTTTCCCGTCTTGAAATGCCTTTCTTTCCTGTTTGTGTGGCATTGCAAGGTAGAAAAACAATGCACTGAACTGGACTTTGCTTGCACTGGAGCCATTGTCTCAGCTCTGCAGCACTTGAGCTCCGTGAGTTGAGTTCTACCACAGTATTAACTGAAACTGATACCCAGTACGCTCACAGCTGTCACAAACCAAACAGCTGTCATGATTTTTATCTAAGGTACATAAACTGAGAATATGTGAGTTTAAAAGAATACGTGAGGCCCTGGCCGGTTGGCTCAGCGGTAGAGCGTTGGCCTGGCGTGCGGGGGACCCGGGTTCGATTCCCGGCCAGGGCACATAGGAGAAGCGCCCATTTGCTTCTCCACCCCCCCCCCCCTTCCTCTCTGTCTCACTCTTCCCCTCCTGCAGCCAAGGCTCCATTGGAGCAAAGATGGCCCGGGCGCTGTGGATGGCTCCTTGGCCTCTGCCCCAGGTGCTAGAGTGGCTCTGGTTGTGGCAGAGCGATGCCCCGGAGGGGCAGATCATCGCCCCCTGGTGGGCAGAGCGTCGCCCCTGGTGGGCGTGTCGGGTGGATCCCGGTCGGGTGCATGCGGGAGTCTGTCTGTCTCTCCCCGTTTCCAGCTTCAGAAAAATACAAATAAATAAATAAATAAATAAAAAATACATGAATTTAAAATATATTTTATATCATGTTTACTTGGAGGCCTTTATCTAAAACAGATATCACAGTCAGATGAATCCCTTCTCGTATCTGGGATCTCATTAAGGTTTGTGATAGCCCATGTAGAGGAACTTGCTTAGGGATTTGAGGAAATTGTGGGCATCCATTCCATTCAACAAATGTGTATTGAGGGCTTAATATGTGCCCGAGGATTTTTCTGGTGCAGGTGATAGAGCGATGGACAAAATAATAAAAAATTCCTCACAATTGTGAGATTCCAATCCAGTGTGAGTAAATAGGACTCGGAAAGTGCTTGCACCTGTTCTGGGCCAGCTGCACTACCATCATTCCTCCTCTGGGAATGCGAGCTTCTGGACCTGAGCTGGGCTCAGGGACCAGGAAGTCCGTTGCATGTGAGCCTTCATTAAGTGGAATTAATAGCTCCCAGTTCTTCCTGGGCCATAATATACCCTGTGACAACTAAACACTGTGGTACTGTAGAAATGGTGCTTCCTCATCAATTCTGTCAAGACTTCCCTGCACAGACAAAGCTATAGGGAACTAAAGATGGGGCCAAGTCACAAGAGATACTGCTACTCCTTCCAACAGAGGTGTGCATGTGCACGCAGGTAAGTACAGGTATATGCAGGTACACGCATGCACGCATGCATGCCCTCTTTCTACAAATATATAAACTATCTGTAACACTGAAGTTTCTTTTATCACACATTAGTGAAACTGCTCTGCTCCACTATTCCTCTCTTCTCCTACCCTACAATAAGAAAATAGCATAGGGATAGTTCACAGAAAGTGATCGTTCAAAAAGACATCCCCTGATGGATACTTGGGCTGCTTCCAAATCATGGCTATTGTAAATAACACTGCAATGAACATACGGGTGCATATATTCTTTTGAATTAGTGTTTTGGGTTCTTTGGATAAGTTCTCAGAAATGGAAACACTGGGTCATAAGGCAGTTACATTTTTTAATATTTTGAGGAAACTCCATACCTTTTCCCACAGTGGCTGCATCAATCTGCTCTCCCATCAATAGTGCACAAGGGTTCCCTTTTCTCCACAAAGCAGAAGAGTGTTACAAAAGCAGTTACTCTGGCTCTTGCTGAACTATGAATGGCTATACAGCACATCGAGAGAATGTATGACACACAGTAGCTTTTTAAAAGTGTGATGGCACAGTAGATAAGAGCATCAGCCTGAGACTCTGAGGACGCAGGCTTGAAACCCCTGAGGTCGCCAGCTTGAGTGTGGGCTCACCAGCTTGATTGCGGGCTCACCAGCTTGTGTATGGGGGCACTGGCTTGAGTGTGGGATCACAGACATGACGCCATGTTTGCTAGCTTGAAGGCCAAGGTCACTGGCTCAAGCAAGGGGTCACTGGTTAGGCTGCAGCCCCCCGGTCAAAGCACGTATGAGAAAGCAATCAATGAACAACTAAGGTGCCACAACTCTGAGTTGATGCTTCTCATTCATCTCTCTCCCTTCCTGTATGTCTCTCTATCATGCTAAATAAAAATGAAAAAATAAATGTAAAAGTGTCATGGCTTGATTTGAATCAAAGAAGACTATAAATACCTTCACAAGAAGAATAACTATTAGTCTAGTCATCTAGTTTAGTTGCAAATGTAGAAATCAACATTCAGATGTTATACCACTGAAAAAATTCTCCCTGCTTTTTGCTGTAGTTATTAAAAAAAAAAGTCAGCCCAGTTACAGTTTGTGCCCAGATAGAAGCCAACCTGGAGGTTCAGGAGAAAGCCTTTGGAACAGCCCAGTGTCCATCTGTTTTTAAACACGGCATGACAGTGTTGCTTCTGACTTTGAAAAATAAAAATGACAATGTGCTTCTATAGAAACACTGTATGTCAGCCTGACCAGGTGGTGGCGCAGTGGATAGAGCATCGGACTGGGATGCGGAAGACCCAGGTTCACGACCCCGAGGTCGCCAGCTTGAGCATGGGCTCATCTTGTTTGAGCAAAGCTCACCAGCTTGGACCCAAGGTCGCTGGCTCGAGCAAGAGGTTACTTGGTCTGCTGAAGGCCCGTGGTCAAGCACATATGAGAAAGCAATCAATGAACAACTAAGGTGTCGAACAACTAAGGTGTCGCAACGGAAAACTGATGATTGATGCTTCTCATCTCTCTCCGTTCCTGTCTGTCTGTCCCTATCTATCCCTTTCTCTGACTCTCTCTCTCTGTCTCTGTAAAAAAACAACAACAAAAAACACTGTATGTCTAAATAATTTTATTATGGTTATATTGATCTTGAATCAAGATCACCCTGAAAGTACCTGTCATCCTGTGATGGAGTATGAAATTCATTTGGTTGGAGCAAAAATAATTTTAATTGAAAATTTTCTCCTAAATATCATAACTAAATCATCATTTTTCTAATACATTATAAAACACTCGCCATCATTTTTCCCATTCCATCAACAATTTTATGCAGAGGGGTCATGCCATGAAAAGACATGTCTGCACCATTTTGTTGGTGGCTTTCTGGTAGAATCCACTAATGTCCCTACAGCTATGTTTTTATGGCAGTGCCTTCGTCTTCATCAGGAAACCTATCAGAAAAGGTCTGAGTGGGAGAAAATGTAACTTAGGTACCCGACAACATGATTGTGAAGCGTATTAAAATTATCAGCTCACTTTGGCCTCTCAAACACTGTAACATTAAGAACAAAAACTCGCAGGCACGAGAAGACAAGATGGAGCTGGTGTAGGCGGACGTACCAACATCCACCTCCCAGAACCAAAGTGGATTACAAAACAATTTTGAGAACCATCATCTGGAAAAACCAACTTTGGACTAAACTTAGAGGACTCTTCATCCAAGGAACACTGAAGAAGCCACACCAAGACTGGTAGGAAAAGCAGAAACACAGAGAGGGCTGTCCAGCTCCCCGGAGTGAACAGCAGCCGTGAGAGACTTGTGTGGCAGGAAGTGAGTTTAGCAGAGAGGGGAGGGTCCTGAGTCCCAGGAACAATACCTCAGCCTGCGGCCCCAGAGCCTAGAAGAGGCGTAAGGACAGTGTTTAGCTGGAAACAAGTCAGGATACTGTTTGTGAGAAAGAGTCTAATTTCTCAGACCCAGGATTCTTCTTAAAGGGACCACGCAGAACACCTCTCTAACAACCACTCACCCGTGGCTCCGGGGAATGGGGAGAGAGGAGAGGACTAGAGTAGCAGGAAGAGAGTGTAATCTAGGAGGCACAGGGAGAAACATTTTGGGAGACAGCCACCCTAACCCCTGGGACAAGTCACTCCCCAATCTGAAGTGAATATTTTCCCCGGAAACAGCAATACCAGCAAAGGGTGGCAGGACAGCAGTCAAACAAGCTCTCCTGCGGCACTCAGAGCAGAGTTGCTTAGAAGGAGGGAGCTTTCGGGTCTACGGTAGTGAGTGATAGGGTCTGAGCTGCAGCGCCCACACCCCGCATGGCTGAGGGCTCGCCGGAGGGCAGCCGGCAGTGTGAGGCGGAGGCGTGGTTCTGTCGGCAGGGGTGGAAGCTGGTTGACTATCACTGGGCTCACGTGTGAGCTCAGTCTTGCCCGGCTGGGGAGGAGTAGGCATGCAAAAGCGATCAAGCCCAGCTTCCGGCAGCCTGTAATCCAGCCTGCAGGAGAAGGGCGGGAATCCCAGAAGGGGTGGTGACCTGCCCTTGAGCAAGGGCGCAGAAGCACAGCCTTGCCCTGCCCGTGCAACCGAGGCTTGTGGCCTGACTTGGGAGCCAGTTCCTCCCACGGGGGTGGGGTCAAAAGCCCAGAACAGGCGGAGTTCCGCTACTCAGCTGAGCATGGGCATGCAGTCCTGCCCGGATGGTAGAGACAAGGCTAGCAGCCGTTCCATGAGTGGGCTCTCCTGCAAGGGCAGGGAAAAAGCCCAGAACCAGGCAGAGACCCACAGCTGAGCAAAGGTGCTCACCACTGCCCTCAGGGATAAGCATAACACCACCCAAGGGGGCAGGGCAAAGGCCAAGGCCACCAAGGCTTATTTATGCACCTGAGCATGTTATCACAGCCACTCCTGTGAAGGAGAGGTGGAAACCACAGCAACAGCCCCTGTGGGCAGGCACCGGCAAAGCCCATAACTGAACGCCCTAGGCAGCAACAGCAGAGGGGGTGGCAAGCCTGCAGACAGACTACACCTAGGGAACAGAGGCCACATCCAGTAGACTCCAGTGGCCAAAACCTTCCTTTACACAGAGAAAATGTGAAGGCAAAGAAATGCAACACAAATGAACCAAGAGAAATCCCCAGAAAAGGACCAAAATGAATCAGATA